>NW_008622892.1:13109-13333 GCF_000691845.1 Merops nubicus | reverse complement strand
AGGCTCCCTGAGCCTTGCGCTCCCAGCCTGCTCCAGTTTCAGGTCTGCGAAGCTCTGCCGGTGGGGTGGCAGCCCCGGCAGAAGCGTGCCGAGCAGGAGACACTCTCGCCCCAGCTATTTCGACAAGCTCCAGCAAGCCCTTCCCCGCAGGAGCCGGTCCTCATCCCATCCCCCATGCCCGATGCCACGGGACAAGTGTCACCTCATCTCATTAATCAGTTAAA
>NW_008622892.1:0-13086 GCF_000691845.1 Merops nubicus | reverse complement strand
TCTTCCAAAGTAGGAAAACAGGTTTCTCGCCCCCTCCTCTCCCCTTCCCACCTCAAAATGAAGAATCGACTTCCCTCGCTGAGCTTCAAATGCCAGGTTAAAATCGGCCTCTTCTCAAATACGGGGGGGAATAAAAAAAAAAAAAAAAAAGTTTTCATTGAGGCACCAGTCTCCTTGAAAATGAGTTTTGCAGAAATATTTTCATCTGAGCTAAAGACACAGAAATAGTGCTCTTTCACATATCACCCCTACTCCCTTCATGGACAGATCCCTCAGACCCAGTGCAGCAGGCTCAGAGCAAAGCCAGCAGCCCCGTGGTGATGAAATCCCGCGTCCACGAGCACAGGGATCCCAGACCCACTCCCCAGACTCCCTTCACCTTCCTCAAGCTGCCAACACACCCCGGGCCAGGCCTGTCCCAGGTGCAGCACAAACACATGGGGTACCAGCAGGGTCTACGGAGATAGGTGACTGTTGCTGCAGTCCTGCATGAAAGTCTGGAGAAAAGTCTTATCGTTGTGACCAGAATGCAGCAGCCACAGGGACGTGCTCCTTAAGAGACAGGCAGGATGCCCCTCAGCTTTCCAGCCAGGAAGACCCAAGCCCTATTGCTCAGGAAGGAAGGAGCAGGAACCCTGATTCAGGAAGCTTGGAAGTCACAGGGTTGTTCAACTACAGCATCACTCAGGCCTGCCATCTGCTCTCACCTTTCAGCATGACAGGTCAGGTCAAGAGGATGAAAAGCAACGTTCCCAAAAATTACTTACTGCACCAAAGCTTATGCACCACAGTCTCCAAAGAGTGAAGCATGTGATCCATAAACCTGTTCCCCAGTACTCCAAGAAGAGTGAAACAGCAGCAGTGCTGACATTTGCATCATGGTTAGATACCTCAGTGAACGTTTCAGCAGCAAGGTCACACCAGCAGCAGTTACCATTTCAGCCACTCTGCAGACTCGGGCACACAATTCTGCACCAAATAACCTTGATGGCATTTTCAATGTTTTCTTCTTATCCAGAATCCTGATCCAAAAATGAACTTTCTGTCAATATAATGAAAGCTGGAATTCCTTGTGTGCAGAGGAGAAAGTGAGAAGACACGTGGACCAGGTAAGCAAACCCAAATACATTCCAGTTCATACCTATTTCCATAAAAGACTTGGAAAAAATGAGTCTTAAAACTAAGCTGAAGAGTGACCAATAAGCTCCCTAATAAATAAAAAGTTCCTCCTCCTTCCTCAGGCTCTCTCACCCTTTAGGCTACTCTTCCATGGGAGAGAAAATAAAATCTTTCACAATAAAGCTGTTCCTTCCTTAATTTCAAAAACTAAGACTCAATACAAATCATCCCATCAACTCCACAGCTGGACAAGCTGCAAGACAAGACTATGAACCCTCCTTGAGTCACCTAAATATTGGCTCGAAATTCATTTGCCACTGTTGCTGCCAGGCCACCACCTCTCCATGGAAGGTACATGGGAAGATTACTGAGAGCAGCAGAGTTCTAGTGATGAAATACCCTCGTCCTGGAGCACTTTTTGATGAAGTGCAAAAGCAGGTTTTTCAATGCTCAATATTCTCAAGCAGCGAGAGGAGCACCCAACCTTTCTAATCTAGTAGAAAGAGATCTTTCTAATCTAATCTAAAGATTAGGGGGGGAGGGGAACTAGATGAGCTCTTAGGCCTTCTTAAAGCTTTTACTCAGAGGATATACATTTTCAACTGCATTAGCTAGTATGTGAAAAGATATCAATAGAAAACATTTTTTCTGAAAATTTTATCCTAAGAAAACACAACATATTCTGTAAGTAGCAAGAGGACAACAGTATATTAATGAGTCCAATTCCAGAAAAACAAAGACAGAGGTGACTGGGACAGGTCTCTGAAACAGGTAGCTAGGATCCTCTGAAAGTGCTTCCTCTTAATCCTAACAATGGTGCTTTACCAGATGTGTGTCAGGGAACTTGGAAGGCTGCTGTGTGTGGAAATACATGAGCTCTTAGGGATCTTTCCTGTCTCACAAAGGATTAAAAGGAGAAAGAAAAAAGATTTTTAAATTAATATATACTGAGCTAAGAGAAAAATGTTCAGAGAGCTGTAGCCTAGTGGTCCCTCTTCTCTGTTGGGAGGCTGTTGTGTAAATCAAAGTGAAAGGGGAAGAAAGAAGTCTTCAAAGAGTATTAATGCTTGTTAGAGAGGTAAGGAAGGTCTCAGCAAGTAACAAAAAGAGAGGGGAAAAAAAAAGGGGAACAAGTAACCACCTATTTCATGTCATAGCAAGTTATCTGGCAAAATAAGAGACACTGGTAAAACATTTAAAAACAAATTCTACCTGTTTCTGTACCAGTATCAAAAGCCTTAAATTACATATAAGAATAATTGTGACTGCTCAGTTATGTGCATATATTCAACCCAAAAACACCACTCACATATAAGTTTCAAAAAAGCCAAATGCTTAAAAAATAATTTACAAGAAGTTCTAGGCTATTTAGGAAAGAACTAAGTGGGCAAACAGGGAATAGGTATGGCACAGTTTCAAACTGACATTATCTGTTTCCAGACGATTGTGTCTCAGAGGCATATGATTTCAAATGCTCATGGATTAACATTCTAGCAGATAAAGCTGAAGACAGGGTATGAGCTGTGTGTCTGCTACACACTACTGAAATCACATTAGATAGCATGCAGGATGAGTGCCTAGCTAAGCACCTCTTCATAACAGAGGGAAAAACCCATCTGATCAACAGGAATTTCAAATGCAGCGACACTCGCAGGAGGCATCGGGGGGCTAATGCCAAAGAACACCCTTGAAATTTCTGAATTACAGAAAACAATTTCTTAGTTCAAGAAGTGTTACATTGAAAATGAGCAATTCCATATTCGATTCCATCTTGACAGAAAAGAGCAATCAATCGTAAAAATAGAAATTAGCAGTAGCTTAGGTAGAAAGGATTGTGACAATTGTGTTTGGATACAGGGAAGCAGAATGGAGACCAAACCAGTGTGTCTGCATGTGTAACTCAGCACCTGGGTGGGACCAGAGGTACACTGACATATTTCTCCTGGACAGACGGCTTATTTGGGTTCCCTGTCACATCCTCACACCTGGAACATTTGTAAATATTCTAGCAAGGGGTGGGGGGGAAGCTGAGAGAAGGAAATAGAAAAGAACGTAGGACGGGGAAAAATAAAATTTACAGTGGAAACCTAACAGCAGGAGGCAAAATCCACAGCCAGAGCTTGAAGATGATAACGAGCTCTTCAAAGCTTCTCAAGAATCGTAGCCCCAGCAATTGCACTGACCGGTGACTATGGGGAAAAGCTAGAAACATCCCCAATACTGAGGAAAGAGCCAAAACATTGCTGTTCTATATTTGGAGAGAAGTCAGCTGTTGCAGCCCGTGATAACAGAATGCTTTCCATTCCAGCAGTAACTAAGGAAGACGTTCCAACAGCTACCCAACAAACAGCACAGTCGTCCTCTTATCAAGCTGGCGCTTCCAAACACGAGGGATGTAACCAGATAACAAGTGGGGTTTAACCACACTGCAGCTGGGAACAGGGGCAGGTGTGGGCACTCGGAGGGCCTGCAGCCTGCACCAACTGCACGACCTGCACTGGCAGCTCTAAGAAGCCCTAACTACAGTACTAACGTTCAACCTGCTGGAAAGCCAAAAGTACAACTGTGATGCAGTGACACCCCCAAATGCAAGGGTTTGTTGGAGCCTGTCTTATTAAAGTCCTGCTGCTGCTAGCTAAGCTCAGCCAAAATATTACACCTCTGTCAACACCAGAAGACTGCATCAGGAAAGCAGTGATGTCAATGAAGCCACCAATACCAATTTTCACAGCATCTGAATTTTCCTAGAAGCATCCAAGTTGGAATTTTTCCACTAATGAGAGCTAAAATAACATCCCAATGCTGAGCGAAGCAAAAAATGAACTGGGGTCTAATAACAGGAGGTCTGCAGAAAAAAAAAAATGTAGGTGGAAGGCCTCAGGTAGGGGACTGCGAATTAAATTGTGCACCTGGATGCATCTGGGAAAGCGTTTGGATACACGAGTGAAAAATACAGATCATAAAAATCTCTACTCCTGATGTTTAATCAGACTCCCTGGCAATCTCTCCTGTAAAACAGTATCATAAAATAGTTCTTAAAACAAGCCTGAGCTCTAAAATAAGATGAAATTCTTTTATGGTTAATAAGTGCTATTGAATCTATGTGTTCCTCTTCACTGTGCCATTTTCCTTGGCTGAAAAGTGGGAGGGAAGGTACTCTGAGGAGGAGGCAGGTTGAAAGGGGAAATTTCCTTTAAAACCAAAGGAAGCCTGTGAGTTGCTCTCACAGCCAAGAGCCAGACCAAGCTCTCACATCTTATGCAGAAGCTGGATTCAGCCTGCGGATGAAGGCTCGATCCCTGCCCCACCACACTAAACACTTCAAGAAGCATCTACAAAAGGTCTGACTGGAGCTGGGAAGGGAGACGTGCTCTGCAGCGCTCAGAGGGATGTTTCTCCAGCTCAACAGCTGCTCTCCATGGCTTATCTGACTCTGCCAGAAGGTCCCCAGCAAGAGAACAGGGGAAATCAGACTCCTACTAGCTGTGGGGTTTGGGCATGCCTCGTGTCTTGGTGGTTTTCATTTGGTTGGGTTGGTTGATTTTTGTTTTGTTTGTTTTACTGGGGTTTTTTTTTTTGGGTTTTGCTTTTTTTTTTCAGATTAGAGATGGGGCTGGGAGCTGTCTGAGGACAGACATAGAAGGCAGCCCTGGGCACACATGCAGCTTCTACGGAGATAAGAGGATCTTCTCTGAGGTTGGTTTATTCCTGTGGCTGCTGCTGGAGACCACCCTGGTGGCACAGTACTGCTTATTTGAGAAGACTCCCTCTGCTCAGCATCCTGATTATCAGAATTTCTGAACCACAAAGTAGATTTCTTCTCAAAATCCTGAAGGACTCCAGGAAGTCTCTTTCTGTATTATCCTGTTTGTGAAAAGAAGCAAGGATACAAAGTGCATACAATAAATCACCCAGAAAAATCTGTACAGTCCTTTTTAGATGTTTTGCCAAGGAAAGAAGCCAAACATTGGCATATTACAATTTTAAAAAGCCATTTTGTTATAGAGCAACCCATTTCATTACTGGAAAACTGGATTCCCTATTCTCTCTCCTGCAGGTATGGTTCAGCTACACAGCAAGAGGCTTCTGAAAAGAGATTACTTATTTAAAAGCAAACTATCAAGGGCTTTATCTTCCACAAAAAGCAGAAAGCCTGCAACAATAAAACACCTTGACATGCAAACAAAACCAACAGCTTTCAGGGACTGTCCTGCTACTGACTTCACATAGCAATTAAAGTCTTTAAATAAACTTCAGAAGGTCTCAATTCACAGGCTTATCATTCAAGTATGTGCCCCCCCCGCCCCCATAATCAAAAACACCAAAACAAGAAATGCTTTTTAGAGTTTGTTTGGGATTTTCCTCTGCTCACAAGTATGCTCAAGAGCACTAATTCTGGAAGGCACTGTCAAGGCTTCAGGAGAACGGCAATAAGCTCAGTCACTAGGAAAGGTACTTCGCTGAAAATGTGTTCCCAGACAAAAATACACTTTTAAATTAAACCCAAGAACACCCACAGCAACAGAACTAAATTGTGCAGCCAAAGAATTCAAAGTTAGAATTCAAAATTCAAGAGTACGCAAACAGGAATTCTACAAGTAAGGAGTTCAGCTGCAGTATACTGGTTTTGGGCATTCACCTGCAGACATGAAACAGTGATGAAACTGCTCCCAGCATATAGCAAACATGAGTTTGGGTAGCCAGGGGGTCATTTCCACAGATTATACCTGTCAGCCTTCCTAGGGCAGAAGAGGAGTGAAGTTTGCAATCCTCCAATACCTTCTGAAGGAGGAGTCGGCTTAAAGTCTGCAGAAAAGGCATCTCTGCAACTGTGTTGCCACCTCAGGCTGGATTTTCAAGCTGTATCTTGTCCATTCTGTCACACACAGATCTAGTCTGGAGTCCATAGAGAACTAGCACATAGTGAATACTTTCAGATGCTTCTAAGAGAAAATGAGAATAAGCTCTAATGCTGGTACTTAACTCTGTTTTTTAAAGTCTAGTTAACTAATAGCTGACTTAATATCTTCACTGGTAATGTTCACAGAACAAAGTTTAAGCTCCCTTCAGTTTTTCCACGAAGTAGGAAAAAGTATTGCTCAGCACCAAACTCCACCACAAGTCTATTTTTAGTGTCAAATCAGGAGCACAATATGCAGCTGAACTGATAAAAGGCAGAAAGATTGTCTCTGCTGTAGACTTACTTCTCAGTGCTACTCTATTTTGAAGAGCAAGTCATAAATTAAAAAATGCAACTCGGCTCCTATATCAACAAGTCATCTCTTCATAGTCCACAAGAGAAGCTGTACTAGAGGATGAACTGATGGCATCCAAGCATTATCCAAGGTGATAAGTCTCCAGGTGGCAAGGGAGGGACTGCTTTAAATACCTCACCAATGGAGCTACAGCATCATTACACTGTTTTTTGTCTCCATGCTTCCCACGTCAAGAGGCTGTATTGCATCAGCACAGCGACCACCCAGCAAATTAAGAAAGGATATGAAGATGGTAGTATTGCAACAGTGAGGAAGGGAGAAGACAGGGCATAACTCTCTTCCCTGGACCACACAGGGCTTTATTAATATGCTGAATAATGCACAAGGTTAGGCCTGCTACTGATAAAGGAGAATACAGATGAAGAAGAATACCATCCTGCAGAAAAGGACTCCTCCTGGCTTGTTTGTGCAAAGGAAGGTTAACAATGTTAGCGAGTTATTCAGGAAGTAATGGATACCCTCTTGCCCTGAGCAAATTCCTTTTCAATAACAGTAGTAATTTCCTAGGCAATACAACTATATCAAGGAATAATGGCTACTATATTTATCTACAGAGGTCCTGTACTACTGGGATCTAATTTACTACAGCGTAGAAAGCAGTTTACAAATCCTGGGATAGTAGAGTTGCTAGAGACAGGAATAAGATTCTATCCTGTATCACTTGGTTTGAAGACAACATTTTAACATCCTTTTTTGAAAGTATAAAATGTATTCTCTTCAACTTAGAAAGACTTAAAGACTAATAGACTTCAGAAGTAGACTACTAGCAAATAACACCCATGGGAAGGAAGAAAACAGCTTAATAAATACTACCTTGTGCACACTTTTTTTTTTTTTCCTCCTTATTGTCACAGTGGCTTTCTTTCTTTTTTTATTCAAATAGCATTCTTTCATTTGACCCTCTGAGAAGGAAAATAATCAGCGACGTTACTTAGAAGCCTTGTGTACCTAATGAAGACAAAATAGCTGAATGCCTGAAATACAGCTTCAGGATGAGAAATGGCACAAGTATATAATCAGCAAAGAAGAAAGGAATTACTTCAGCTAATAAAGAGGTAACACCAATAAACACTGAATGACATCTCCTGAGAAACAAAAAACCTAAATTGCTAAAAGACTTTGGTGGAATACAGCATCAACCTGTGATAAGTGAGGGTGGGTGGAAAGAGACCAAACACACATGTCAGGGGACTGCAGATACTTCCATTACGTAACAGTGGTAAGAAAATCCAGGCAAAGGCGCCATTAAGAGAACTAAAAGCAAAATATTTCAACAGGGGTATTGGCAGTTGTCAGACCACATAAAGGAACAGCAGACTGTTCAAATGTAAAAGGTATAAATAAAGCATAAGACAAGAAGCGTAGGTATACAAAATACAGAGGAAGATTTCTAGAGGACAGAAATGCTACTGTAAAAATTTAGTTAAAGAATACAATATCCCCAACTCCAATTCACAATAATCAGCAAAGGTCAGTTGTCAGAAAAGCAATTCTGCTCCTGATCTCTTTCTGAGCAAAGCAATCCTTAACTGTACCTGTGCCACCACCATCCAGCTGGATTATTCTCATGGCTGCCGCAAACAGCTCCCTCCAACTGGGTCCTCAGGGAATTATAAGCATAAGACAATTTAAAAAACATGTGTTTTTAAAGACCAACTACACTACTTGTTTCCTCCTTTATAAACAAAGGACAGTCCATTCCTCAAAGTCTTTTTAGCGCATATATTTAATATGGGAGTTCCAAGGAGGTGTGTGGATAGATACCAACCAGGGCGTTTTGCCATTCTGCAGCTCTCACACACCCAGTGAGTACTGGGAACACCCAGAGTTTGTAACATGGGATGTTCCAACAAATTTGGATGTGTTGCTTGGCACTTGTGTCAACTGATGGACTTGAATTGGGAGAATTTTGGCTCTCAGAGGAGCAGACCAGCTACAGATCTGATCTTCAGCACCACTGCAGTCTGTGGGGTAAAAACATACTATGCCTCTCAAACACCTTCAGCTCAGCTCGTATTAAGGCTGTTCCATCTTCATGCTGTGACAGGAAAACCAAACAAGCAAACACCACAGCACTGTAAGTTCCATTCCGATGCCTTTTCTGATCAAATCCTGGCAAAATTAGACACTTCCATTAGAGGCTGATTGCAACATCCTTACCCTTCCTGTCCCTTTTCTGAGACAGACAAATTGAATGCACAGCAGCTCCCTCACATTTGGTTTAGATAAGACGATTGGTATGAAGTAACTACGGCCAGTCGACACCTGCAGTTATTGCACCCTAGGTCCTATGCAATATATTCTCATCTTATCTTAATCCAAATTTAAGCTTTGAAGAGCAGCCACACCGCCTGACAGCTATGGTACCCACTAGAGAAGCCACTGGCTTTGATAACAAAGCCACCCGCGACAACAATATATTAAATTCCTCCCAGTTCCCAAATTCCCAGAAAAGCAACAGTGACCAGAACAATCTTTTTTTTCATCTTTGTGTGACCTGAAGAATGCATGTTTCCTTTCAGATAAAGGCCTTGCTATGGTTATCTAATGTTAATGTCACTACAAAGTGGATTAGAGACGCCCAGAAACCTCAAAATACGTACATGGATAGTCAGCTGTATCCTAATTCTAAGTCTGAAGGAAATCAAATGCTCCAAATTGTGCCTAATATAGTTAAGTTTGCCCTTTAGGTAGGATAGACCAGTAAGAACATATTACACAGTGATTAGATTAATTCTTGAGTGAAATTCAGGGGGCTAGCTCTATCTGTCTATTGTGCCAGTAGATTTCAAATTATTTCAGAGACGATCACTCTTCCCGTGCTCTGGTCCACAGCAGCAACAGCTGCTCAAGAAATACAGCAGTCCTCTGTCTGGGGTGAAGTTGGCAGCAACTGGGGGCAACGCTGCTGTCAGAGTTCAGCTCCCAGTTCTGAAATGCCATTCTACTGGAAATACCAAAGAGCCTAAATCTGGCTACATATACCGCGGGATGCAAGATATCTCTATCTCAGCTTTCAACAGAAAGCTCCAGAGTCTCATGACATTTACTCCTTTGGCCCCTGTCAGTCTCTCTGCAGACCCTGCAAAGGATTGGAGTTAGCTGCCATAAATGGTAGCAAAACAAGATGTTCCCCAAGCACTTGGAATTGAGGAGCACTGTTTTAGCTTAGGAAGACGACGGCAAGGAGCCAGGGTGACAGGTGCCCCAGAAACAGAGATGATGGCCAAACTGTTGCCAGCGTTAGCCACTGCTGTGCTGTTGACCTGTAAGAAAGGGTAGCCCATGCTCTCCAGGTGTATTGGGAACAAGGGACCAGAAAAGGCAAGGATGTGTTTGCTGGCAGTACCTGAACTCTCCCCTCAATAAAATCCAGCCATGAAGGAATGTCAATGGGTCTCACTGGATAAGCTCTTACTGGTAAACCTTTATTAGGCCTGACAGCAAGCACAGCTCAGTGCTGCCATGACATCAGAGCATAGCTCATCACAATCCACAGGAACTAAAAGAGTTAAAAACGCAGATTCCTGCTCAAACTGCCAAGAGCTACAAACCTTCTCCTGTGTGGGTGGCAGCAGCAACTAAATCCACTCCCCAACAATTGGCTGGCCTGCGGAAAGAGGCGGGAAGAGACAGGTCATGGGGGACAGCCCCCCCAAGTAAATAGCAGCACAGCATCTGCTCAGGTTTTCAGCTAAAATTGGTGAGACAACTCTCTTCATTTTATCACCAGCCTCTCGAGACAGCAGTCTCTGACCTTTATCAGGAAGAGCACCCTCGTCCTCTAATCACAGACTTCCTGGAAAACACAATCTAGCCAGCAATTAATACAGAATGGGGGGCGGGGGGAAGACACGGACACACTTCATAACATCAAATTACCCCTGAGAGATTTTTAAATACATCCCCCACCAAAACAGCAGAAGAATTGAAGCATGTTTTCACAAGCCATCTCGCATCTACTAGCATTATTTAACAGTACTTATTAAAAGGATTTCCTCGCTTCCCCCCTCAGAAAACCTGCCCCCCCCATTGTGTTTTGCAGATGTTGCCTGCAGCAGCATAGCTTCTTGCTGTGAAAGCTTCAACACAGGTGTGCAGAGCGTGACCTGGGCAGAATTACATGTGCCATTTCCACTGGGAAATCTAAGAGACTTATTAAGCCAGGACAGTGCCGATTAATCTACTAATGGAATGAATCAGAAGTGTGTTCCTGGCCCTCTCCCTTTCACGTCCCAAAGCCTCAAGGGAGCTGAAACCATCTGGCAAATGCCTGCTCCGAGCAACATTATGCTACCGCTGGAAATACCTCTCCCTTAATATTGAGAAGAATGAAACCATCCTCTATCCACCAGCTATTCTCAGAAGCATCTGCATAGCTTGCCGAGGTAGCCCACTCGCACGCAGCTCCCTTCCTTCCTTCCCCAGCCGACGCAGGGCTGCTCACTCACCATGCAGGAGAAGTCAGCAGAACAGAAAGCGATCCCGTTCATTTACCCGGGTCCTGGGGAAGCGGCCGGCGGGAGCGAGGCAGTGGAGCAGTCACAGCGCTCGGCGCAACGCTCCCGGGCTGCCCTCCCACAGCAGATCCCCACCGCAGGCTGCCAGAGGCACCCTCCCTGCCCAGGCTCAGGAAATGTTCCTGCTGAATTCTCTCAGTCCTGTCTTCATTCAAGGGGAGTTGCAGGTACAGTAGCAAGGAGGTGTTTATGTTAATTTAACAAAAACAACAATGACGAAAACAAAAAAATCTCTCCTCTAAGCTCAAAATGGAGATCTGGCCAGAGAGCTTAAAGGGAAAAGATACCAAACGGCTCCAAGGTTCATACATGATACATGTTATTATTGTGAGACAGAGGGAAGGACTGACTCAGAGATGCTGAACACCCCGCACCCTTTGAGTAACAAGCAGCCTCAGAAAGAAAGAGAGCTATGAGGCAGCTGTCACAAAGAAAGGGTCTCTGGCACTTTTAAGATCACACAGAAGCAGAGGAGCCTCCTGTCTTACCATTTGACACACACAAAAAAGAGAGGTCCAAGACAACAGCAGTCATACGGCTGTAGAATTATGTAGATGGTAGCAACTGTTTTTTGACTATCACAGAATAACACCAGTACAGGGCAGGGGAGACAAGAGGCCCTCCGTGCTCAGAGGCAGCACAGAGCATGTTTGGACAAACATCCATCAGGAATTGCCTAACTTGTTATTACAGACTCCTAGAAACAGGAAGTCCAGTTCCCTAAATTACCATTCCAGCACTACAATACAATGAATCAGAAAATGCTGTTTTACCCTGTAACATCCAATTTAAGTATTTCTTGATGCAAACTAAGCTGCCTTCAATGGACATAGTAAATACTCAATCCCCATCCTCTATACTTCTCTTCTCTTCCTTTTTTATTTTTTAAAGAAGTAACAAGCACAGTATTTTCCTCCTATGTCAGGCTCTCTGAGCCTCTTTTTCTTGTACTTTCCTGGGCTTGTTCCAGATTCAGCCTGTATCTTTCCTGAAGTGCCTAAAACTAGGTACAACACTCTGCTTGCTGTGCTGAGCTCTGAAGAATAACAGCCTTCTGCAGTTACTCGACACACTTGGAAATGCATTCCAGCTTTTCAAGATCACAGAAACTGGCACCACATACTCAGTTTGTTATCTCCTATTACCCCAGATCCTTCCTTTGATATTACTGTTTAGCCAGCTAGTCTCCATTTTATATTGCATATACAGTTCCTTTTGTTAATACAGCTTGGTTTTGTTTAATTTCACATAGCTGGATTTCAGGCTATTTCTGCATTTTACTGTGATTTTCTGACATCTAATCCTACCTTCCAAAGGCTGCCAGCCCCTCCACATACAGATATATTCAGTCACTATTTCATTATCCTAATGTCTGATGAAGAGTACAGAGGAGCAGAGCAGACAGGGCAGAACACATTAAGACTGCAGATCACACACACACATACAGAGAAAAGCATGACATAATTACTCCAAATACAGTTTTCTATTGAGGTGCTCAGCCCCTTCTTAATTTCACCTTTCATTTACCTAGTTTATGTAAAGGTCATGTGGGACTAGGTCCAATGCCAGTAGCTTTCTCCATCTGCCAGGCCTGCTGTCATGTCAGAGGAGAAAATTAAATTGATCTGACACGACTGGTCCTTAAAAATTAGCAATTTATGTCTATTGTTGCCTTAATATTCTCTAGTAAAAGATCTGATCTTTTTCAGCATCTTTCCAGGTTCTGTAATTACACTGACCAGTTGTGTTTCCTGGGATCTTTAGTCTCCTTTTTTTTTTTTTAAAAAAAAAAAAAAAGACTACAATGGAAGAGTGTTTTTTAGTTACACACACGCTCCATTCACTTGAAAGCTCTGAGATTTCATGATATGCAGAATAAACACTGGAGACAACCAGGTCACTCGGGCTACTGGTCTGAAGGACGACATCCCTCATTCCTCACCCGAAGCGTGTGTCCATGCTGGGCTGCTCCCTAAGCAGCAGCGCTGCCTCTCCATAAATCCTGGGCTCTGCCTAAGTGGGGAACACATCAGAGATGCCTGCTCAGGCTGCCCTCTGAGACCAGCTCCATCACCAGCACTCCTCCTCTAACACCTCTCCTGTAATTCCTCGCTGCTCACCCCCGAGACATTCGAAGTCTTGCACTACGAAAACGTTTTCCCTCCGTGCCT
>NW_008622891.1:0-10640 GCF_000691845.1 Merops nubicus | reverse complement strand
TTAATAGCGGAACAGGGTCGTGGGGCGAGGGCGGGGGGCTAGAGGGACACGGCGTGTGAGGTGCTTGCTGCTGCCGCCTGGTCCGACCTGTCGCCTCTGCTAAACTTTTCTCATCGTCCTGCCACCCGTGCACCTACTTGCAGGAGTGGTTTCGCTGGCCAGTGTCATTCGGTACCTTTGCAGAAACACGTATAAAAACATTTATGGTGCAATAAACTACAGAACCTATCCAGAGCAGACATGAGGTATACAAGATGGTCAGATGTTTAAAAGTCTAAACAGGTCTTTGCCCCTGGTGTCACTGTTATCCTGACTTTTTTTTTTCCCTGATTTGTTGTGCAACTTTCCAAGCTTCTCTTACTGATGTAACCAACGTATCTTTTCTTGTCTCCTACAGGCAAGGTTTTCCCAGGGGTGACCTGCCTTAGAGTTCACGATGTGTACAAGCTAAACAGCTCTTCCTTTTACCCATTGCTTTTATTTTACTTATACAGGAAAAATCTACTGGCACTTCTTGAACTCTAGGTGATAGGAAGAGACAGAAAGAATAGGACCATTCCTGTTTCTTTAAACCTGGCTTTTATAGTTCGTTTCTTAAAAGGATGACTATCTCACTCCCTGAGAAACTTCTGCAGTGCTGGATATTGTTGGTCATACAAACCCTCTCAGTCCTGGGAGGAAAGCAGTGCAGATGGTGGGAAAAGGGTAACTGGTAGTGCCATACATCCACCTGTCCAACTCAAGTAACCAGCAAAGGATGTCTCTGTGGACCGTTCTCTCTCCTTTGCTCTCTTAGCCTGGTGAACACCTTGGCTTTCTGCAACATCACAGTAAATTTTTAGCTTTCCAACAAACACTGCCATACCAGCAGCTAGAAGGGAAGTAAATGATTAGACTAACTTGTGTTAGTCTAACCTGTTGCATTCAATTTCTGGAAGAGGCATGTGGTAATTCTTCTCTTCCTTGCTGTGGTTCTCTGGAAAGGGGACAGAAAGGTTTATGGCTCTGAGGGCACCTGGCTAAAAGGCAGGGTTCGAGTTATGCCCAGGCCTCCCACAGGCTGCAGAACTTGGGAACTGCAGGGTTTCCAAGTTCTTTACATGCAACATCAAGGCAAGGACTTCAAACTTTTCCTTCTTTTTTTTTTTTTTTTTTTAAATGAGTGAAGAGACCCAAACTTGGTCTCTATCAGAGAGATAGCAAAGGAAAGTGAAGCAGCCCCTTAACAGAAGAGCTCTGCTGCTGTGACTAAGTGAACCAATATCAATGGTTAGACCCATATTGAGAGATTTCCTACTATGTAGGCTCTGATGCATGGACAGGGAGAACAGTTCCTTCCCTGTGCTGGTCATATGACCTCCTTTTCAGGGTCCCATCCTGAGATACAGAGGCAGCTTATATGCTTGAACCAGAATGCTTTATAACTTTGTGCTTACAAATAGATACCGTATTTCATTTTCTATGAAGTACTAGTTTGTACCATGTTTTTCCTTACTGTGACATGTCCCAGATGTCTCCCTTTGGGAGGTGGATCTCCTACTGCTCTTCAGGGTAAATAGTGCCTGGAGATAAATCCAAATTTCTCTTCCTGTTTCTAGTTGTGAAGTATCTTGTTAATGATGTGTCTGAAACATTATATAGGCTACGTATTTCATTGCTATTTTAATCTTATTGGTATCTCTGAAACAAACTTGTACCAGCAAACAATGTACATGTGACTGGTCTTCATTTTCATAAGCACAGCCATTTTTCTTCATGTGGCTCTTCATAGAGGTTCATTAAGAGTTTTTATGTGCTGTCTTTGTGGGGATGTGAGGGGGTGGTAAGCATGTTATGCCTGAAGGACTCTCTTTAGCTTAAGTGGTAACAGCTTGCATTTGTGGTCCCCACTGTGTTGAGCAAGTTGTTGACTGTCAAAGATGGTCTTGTTTTTTACCTCATTTGATGCTCTTTGAGCTGGCATCACTTTGAGAACATACATGTCTTACTCTTAAAGACTATGTTTGTTGTTCTAAATCTGTGGGTTTCCGTGCCTTTGGGGACTACTGGATGTCTTCCAGTGCGGATGTCCATCCTTTTAGAAACTTGGCAAATGTAAGGATTGGTGTGGTGTGGTGCTTTTCCAAGACACTTTCTGCAGAAATCTTTGCTTGTATGTCTCCTTCCCTTTGTCTCAACAGATGGGAACTGCTCAAAACGACAGTGGTCTCGAAAAACTCCATGCAGTGGAGCTTGACTTGTGTAACAAGGACATGATGGCAGACACATTTGATCACAGCATTATTGCTGTTGGAGAAGAGGAAGGAGTGGGCAACTTCCAGCGGTCTCTTCCAACACGAGAGTCCCTCCGATCCCCTCGGGGCTCTGTTGTGAGCTTCCATAACATCCAGTACTCCGTAAAGCAGTCCAGTGGATTCCTGTGTAAGCGGAAAACTGTGGAAAAGAAGATCCTTCATAATGTTTAGTAAGTTCTTGCTTAAATAAAATACCGGAGGATAGGAATTAATCTGCTGCTGTGAAGCAGTGACCTCAGTGTCACCTTCCAGATCCAGCTGTGCTGGTAAAGAAATGACTGCCCTCCTGCCAGTCCACAGGTCATGTGAGCACTTCCTAAACTTGTTTTTAGGCAAAATAGCCAGGACGTAGCTGAAGCAGTTTCAGTTACTGATCTGAGAAAATTAGGACCAAACTTGAGTGAACTCTTCTACAAGAAGGTCTGAGGGTGCCCTTAGCTATGGTTCAAGCTGCAGTCAGAGGAAGTGAGAGCACTTGTTTCTTCTTTTCAAGACCCACCTAAGGAGGGAGGACAATTTCTGTCTTTTGTAGATAAGTTGCTTTTTATGTCCAGTTCTGTTTCTGTTCTGACTGGCAGTCTGGGATAAAAAAGGAAAAATGCTTACTGATTTCAGGTTTAAGGAGAAGTTTTCAATAATGAGACCCTGGAATGGGTTGCCCAGGGAGGTGGTTGAGGCCCCATCCCTGGGGGTCTTTAAGGCCAGGCTGGATGAGGCTCTGGGCAGCCTGATCTAGTGGGAGGTGTCCCTGCTCATGGCAGAGGGGTTGGAACTGGGTGATCCTTGTGGTCCCTTCCAACCCTGACAGATTCTGATCTGTTTTAGCAGAGGACTTTAGAGCCCTAATGGCTCAATGGTTGGACTTGACGATCTTGGAGGTCCCTTCCAACCTAAAGGATTCTACGATTCTATGATTCTATGATTCTATAATATCTAAGTTTTCCTTTCAACAGCATTTTGTTCACCTTATCTCTACTATGAGCTGCATGTGAACAGTTCTTGTTTTTGAAATAACACTTCTCCTTCTTTCAGTGGCATTATGAAGCCAGGCTTGAATGCTATCCTGGGGCCAACCGGGAGTGGTAAATCATCGTAAGTACTTCATCCCGCTCCTTCAAATGGACAGTCAACTCTTCAAAGAGGATTTGGAATTCTGAGGGCTGGGGTACATGTGAGGGGCCTGCAGGCTCAGACCTTTGCAAGCCCGTGAGAAATTGGGTGATGCAGTTTGACCTTGTGTCCCTCTGTTGGCTTTGCTGAAGTTCTTCCCCTGCAGTGGTGTCACACCTCTTATGTGCTCCAGTTGGTAGTCCATATTATTGCAGCCGTCTTTGGTGATGCCCTGAGTTAAGATACCAAGCTGAACTGGGGTGACTGGAGCTTTGGACAGCTTTTGGACCGGTGTAGGCTCTGTCCTAGCCTGCAATGGGATGAGGAGGAGGTGCAAGATTCCTCAGGGCAGGAGAGGTATCATCCTCTGTGAAGTCACTGCAGCAAGACTTCCTTGAAGATGCTAGGTCAAACCTCTGCCAACTGAAAAAATATGGTATAATGTCAGTCTGTAGGATGCTCTGGATCCTCACCCCAACTTGGCTGTAGCCTGGTGGGGATGGTGGACATATGCTTGGTTTCTTTGGGTGAAAGCATGGGGGAAAATCATGCAGACTATCTCTAACCAGTGCTGATGCTCTTTTCTCTCCCATATATCCATGGTAAGAGTGCTCTTTGTCACTCTCTGCCCTTGAGAATGTCATACACTGGCAAATGTGGCCGGGATTCACAGAGGGCTGTCTTTGTAGTGACCCTTGATCTTCCTCTCTAAGGAGGCTGCTGTCTAATCAGGATGTTTTGAAGAGCAGCACTTCATCAGGGCAATGTTTACTTAGTGAGCAGACAGTCTGGCCTCTGCATTGCCAGTAAGGAGAATCAAGTGTTAAAACAAAATTACTTTATAGAATTAATCTTAACTCTAGTCTTGTTTATACCCATTTGGATTAATTTCCTTGAGATCAAAGTAGTTAATTCTGTGCTCCACTGGCCGAAGAGCTGACTGTAGCTACTCGGCAGGGTGCTTTTGTCTCTGGGCATTTCAAGTTAGCTGTTAATACAGAGACTGAGTTTATGTCTGTTGGGGGCTGAGTGCTGTGAATTGTGAGGGTCTGTATGCTTGCATACTGCTGTGGCACACCTTTCATGGAAAATTGTGTATCTACACCAGGCTTTCTGTACAAAGACCTAAAGCCCCAGAGTAGAGGAATGCCCTTTCCATGCCCTTTGGTTTACAGCATGCCATGAGCAGGCAGTAACTGCAGTCCTGCCTGGTGGTACTTATCCAGTCAAAGGTAAAAGCTGTTATGCCAAAACATAATGCTTGGTGTTTGTTGTAATGCTTGAAGTCTCCTAGATGTGCTGGCTGCCAGAAAAGACCCAGCAGGCCTGTCTGGAGAAGTGCTTATAGATGGCATCCCACAACCTCCAAATTTCAAGTGCATCTCAGGATATGTTGTGCAGGTGAGTAACTGCCTTCAGTGGAGGCCTGGAAGCCCTTGGGAGGAAAGACTATGGAAGATGAGCAAAGCATCAGTTACTAGGTTAGATAACTTTCAATGATCCCTATGGAGTCTAATTTGATAACTCAGATGTCACAGTACTTAGTATTTTTCTGGGATGTGGAAGACAAGGGGATCAAACCAAGTTGAGCACAGAGGTGTTTGTCTTCCCAAAGTCCCATAGATGCCTAAATGACTGGGCTGCTGTGGCTTCTTCTTTGAGCTCTGCCCTGAAGGCAAAGGTTTAAAAAAAAATCGAAAGGTGAGGGGAAAAAACCCTACAACAATCAAAATCTCTTGTTGTAAAACTCAGAACCAGTTCTAGCTGGCAGAAGTACCTTCAATCTATCAGACAATAATTCTAGGAAGTAAATAGATCCCTGCTGTTCTTCCTCTGATTCTGGCTGGCTGGGACAGAGCTTCATTCCACTCGGACACAGGAAAAGCTGGCTGAATCTGCGGAAGTGGGTGGAGGCCTAGGCCAATAATAGACCCTCAAAGCCCTGGGGGAGCTGAGAAGGAGGGGATTCTTGGCAGCCATACGAGAGACCAAATCTGGAAACCATCCAGGCTTCTCACTGCAGGCAGATGTGAAATAGGCAGCTTCTCTGAAAGCTGCCAGCTGGTGGACTCTGAGAGGATGCATCCAAAGCAACCAAACTTAACCTTAAAAGGATAGGTGACTAGATGAGACATTAAATGGTCTCTCTCCTCTCCAACCCCTGTACAGTACTCCCTAGAGGCATAAAGATGGCCTGAAGATGACAAACAACACTTGAGGCCTAAATACATAAATACTTGTAGGGCCAGTTTTATGCAGATGAGTATATAGGCATGCTAAGTCATGTGTTATCCCTATAAAACTGCTGATGGTCTCTCCACTTATGCCTTTCAACTGAAGATGTCATGCTGTAGTTTGTTTGGTATTAAGGTAGCTTAAATTCACAGTTTAGGTTCCAATGTGGTGACTCGACAGTTTTATTGGTGGATCTGAGGATAGGGAGTGGGAAGCTAGGGTGAGAGGCTGAGAGTGTGTGGGAAGGGAAGTGATGGTGGGAAATTTGTAAACCAGCTTTGGCAGCAAAGCCAGTTTATCATAACACTACATCCTGAATAATCCATCACATACTTCTAGCACAGCAGCACCTTCAGTCTTCCTCTGTTAACTCCAGTGCCAAACATGTTTGGCTGGCATACCCTTTCTGCTGTTGATCAACTACATCTGATACGGAAGGAGTCCCAAAACAGTCAAGAATCTGCTGTCCTGCAGCTTAGGAGCTGTGTCTTCCAGAAGAGCACTGTATTTGAAAGGTGCCTGATGAACAGGCGTGTCTCTTAGCAGCTGCCCACTGTTGCAGCCTTTCTCCTATCATATGGTGGGATGAGGAATTGGCTTGAATATGAAAGCAGGGATGATGTGGAGGCATGGAGCTCTGGATGGACCTGATGTCAGCTCTGTTTGGCTCATGGTTGTTACAGCTTGGTGTATGCTGCCCAGATATTTGTCAACTAAATAGATTTGATTCTTAATCAAAGTTCACCTGACTGTTGAAGCTCTTCTATGGGGGTGGCCCTTAGAAAAAGGGCTTGTGCCCAAGCGTTATTGATAATTGAGACATGGGAAAAGTCAGAAGCATCTTGGTGCAATATTCTTGTTTCTCTGAGGGGATGCTGCCAGCAAGGAGCCGAGGAGAGCTCCTTGTTGGCAGCTGAACTCAGCAGGTGCTCTGGAACACAGCGAGATTTGGCTTGTAACCAAGAATAGAGCTGAACTTGGGTAGGTGACACTCTGCAGTGTCTCTACCTTGAACACTGAGCACTAGCAATGTCCATTGGCTTCAGATGGACTAGCAGAAGTTTAACTGTCTACACAACTGACTAACTGTTCTGCCTCCCTTTGGCTGGTAAGGAAAATGTATGTGACAGTACAGAATGGAAATGTCTGCACTTGCACTCCTGATCCTGCAAGCATGCTGAAGTGATGGTTGGTGTAAGCTGGGAGCTTGCAGAGCTGCATTCTTCCCTCAGCTGCTACTGAGTGACCTTGAATTTCATGTCCTGCATGTTTTGAAGCAGTGATTGTCCCTCAGTCCAGTTTTCACTGTGGTCCACAAACAGCTTATCCAGCAACTGCCACTACAGGGATTGTGGTGCCGAGTCAGGTAGCTGAGAAGAAGTCTTTCCAACTGTCCATTTGTACTGCTTTCAGGATGATGTTGTCATGGGCACAATGACAGTGAGGGAGAATCTGCACTTCTCTGCTGCCTTGCGACTTCCCAGCTCCATCAGCATTGAAGAGAAGGAAGAGCGAGTTGCCCAGATAATCAGTGAGCTGGGATTAAGCAAAGTGGCTGATGCTAAGGTGAGCAGTGAGAATATGATTCTCATAAATCATACTCAACTGAAATCATACTGGAAAATGAACTGCTGGACTCTGGGCAGCGTAGCATCCATGGTGCAACTACACAAAGCTGTGCAGGAACCTGACTAAACCATACTGCACACAAGAAATCAGTCTCCAGCTCAGGATGTAGCTCAGAAAGAGCTATGTTATTTGCTCCTAAAAGGGGAAGATTTTGGACCGTGTCCAGCATGTTTTATAAGTTCAGAGGGGAAAAAGTCGCCTAGTCATTGCAACTTGGAAAGCTGCTCTGTCACTTCCTGGCTTTGTGGGACAAGACAGGGAAATTGTTTTTACAGTGCTGAAAGCTGTGAGGAGTGGAAGGCTGGGCTGTGATGGAGAACAACTGTGCAGAGCTTGTTTCTCCCAGCAGCAATTTTACTCTTACTTTACTTTTACTTTACTCACTGCACTCTTACTTGAGCAGCAGACAAGCTACCAACAAAAGGTATCCCTGAACACCAATGCCACCTCTGACTACTCTGGCCTCATTCTGGCTCTTCCTACTCAGTGTCATCCTTGTTCTCTGAAGTGATAAGGTGCTTGGTACCCTAAAATCAGGTCTGCTTACTGCTACACAGTCCCTCACACTGAGTCAGACCCGTTACCTCATGCTGGCCCTAGAGGTCACTAAGGGACTCTGAAAAAGAAAAGGACTGCTGGGTGTGGAGAGCCCTGAACTCCAGAGCATGCACTGACTAGGTCTTGTTGCAAATACCTGTTTTCTTCTGCTTGTAGGTAGGAACCGAATTGATCCGGGGAGTGTCCGGAGGGGAACGGAAGAGAACCAACATTGGGATGGAGCTCATCACAGAGCCACCAGTCCTTTTTCTTGATGAGCCAACAACTGGCCTTGATGCCAGCACAGCCAATGCAGTCCTCATCCTCTTGAAGAAGTAAGAGTCCCTTCTCCAGGGCTCTGCTGCAATTTTTTTTGTCATCTCATTAGTAAAAAAAGGAATGCTGTTATGACTGAGTAGCTACAGTGCTTTTTTTAAAGAAAGAAAAAAAGTTTGACAAATAGACTGAGAAGTGGTAGTAAATTATTTATTTGCATCTTGTCCAAAGCCTTTTGAAGTTGATGGGAATCCTTCCACAGCAAGCGTTGGATTGGAGCCCAAAAAGCAGATGTAGCTTGGACAGCTTCCCTTTGCCACAGAGAGGAGTGGACTTGGAGGTCAGGGCTTGTAATCATGATTTCTTGGCCTTCCAGCTGAGTCTGTTACAGAGTCTCTTCTTTCACTGTGGCAACAGCTTTTAACTCAGGTCAGACTTCACCTGCAGATTCACCCTGTGTTTACCTTCATCTCCTGTCTTTTGGAGATGAACTGTGTTCTGGTATAAAGGGGACCAAACAAGGCTTATTTAATGAGAATGAGTTCCTAACCCTCCTCCTGGGCTTGTAGCACATTGTCTGGCTTTGCCTGAGGGGATATTTAGCTCTGCTGTTTGTGGATAGAGGTCTTTAGTCAGCAAGGATACTTGTTGGGCTTCAGTTGAGTGTCTGACAAACCTGAAGGAAAACTAGTTTTGACTTCTACAGAGTAAATCTTCAGCAGAAGAGCTAAGAGAAATCTCAGCTGGCCAGACTTCCACAGCCTGCTACTGCCGTTGAGTGCAGTAGGACCATTCCAGTTAGTCAGGTTGAAGCCTGGTATGGAAAACATGTAGCTGTGGCCTCAACCTCTGCTAGTACAGACAACATCATACTTTGTCTACCTGGACTTGCAATGATGGTCTCTTTTAATGATGAGTGCTGTCTTGAAGGTCTTGCAGGCATCATCTAGCATAGTGACAGAGAAGAGGGAACTACAGCTTTTCTACGTCAAGACCCTGAGAAGCTGACAAGTATTTGTCTTGGATTTGGATACTTAGTTTTTGCTTGGGTTAACGTGACCTTTCTGAAATACAAAGTCTGGTGTGTTTGAGAAATGTTTTGTTTATTTTTCAGGCTCTCAAGAAGAGGGCGAACTATCATCTTCTCCATCCACCAGCCCCGCTATTCCATATTCAAGCTGTTTGACAGTCTGACATTACTGGCTTTGGGAAAGGTGTTGTACCATGGTCCTGCAAAGCAGGCTCTGGAGTACTTCAGTTCTATTGGTAAGTCTTCTGTGCCAAGAGCAAAGGCAATTGGTTAATGAGCTTAATCTGTGGGTAGATTCTTACCCTAGCAGTGGATAACACTCCTGTGCTGTTTTATCGCTGGGATACTAAAGGCTGTACATGTACAGTCTGAACAGTGCTATATTAGAACAGGAAAAAACAGGAAAAAAACTTCTTCAGACAACACAGAGCATGGCTCTCTCCTGCCTTTGTTTTGCCCTGCATCAGGACAAAACCCCAGAATCAGCTGGACATATATAAGCGTGATGCACAACAGACAAGATGATGCTTGTAGTTCTGTCAGGCCTGGGTGGCAGACTTTGGGGGTTTTGAACCACAGCCTCTGGATTGGCAGCAATCTGTAGAGGCTGATCCGAGAATCTGCTCTAGTGTGATTGCAGGTGGGTGACCAAGAGGATGAAATCGTCTTGAGACGGGTTAATAATTGCACTGTTGGGTGGCTGCCCCCTCTCCAGATAAGCAGGGTGAGGGTTTCTGGCTATAATGGACAGAGAATGTGGAGTGAAGTGCCAATCTGGTCTAGATGCAGCCATGGATACATATGTTACTCTACCTCTACTCCTTTTCTTATCCCACCTCACTTCCTTTCTCACACAAATGTTATAGAATAAGCATCCTTACTTTTCTTTTTTCTTTTCTCCTTGTCCCATAGCTAGAACCATCCTGTAAGAAGCTGCTCTTGGACAGCCCTTCCTCTTCCTTGTGATCAAGGAAAGACAAGCAAGAGCTGAGCTTCTAGAGCAAGCATCTGAGGCTGTAGAGCAGACATCCAGCAACCTCTACTGAGGGACTGTGTGTCTTTCAGAGTGGGATGGGTTGAACAGCACTGGGAAGGAGGCAAGTGTTGTCCATGCTGAGCTGTGTAGAAGCAAGTTCCAGATCTCTCCTCACCTGAAATCAGTTGAGAATAAGAAACTGCGAAGCTCTGTATAGATACTTCAGATTTATCACCTCCTAAATCCTGCCTATTGTACAGCTGTAAACTAATGCTCATGGCAAGCAGTGAAGTTTTCTTGTAACAGGGTTGTGGAAGAAAGATAAAGTATTAGACCTGACCTTCTGAACTCTGTGCAATACAAACATATTGCATGTGGGGTTTTTTACCTTTTATTTTTTTAAGGATATGAATGTGAACCCTTCAACAATCCAGCTGACTTCTTCCTTGATATCATAAATGGTGATTCAACTGCTGTGGCAGCAAGCAAAGAAGATCACGGACCTGTGGACACAGGAAAAGGTAAATTGTGAAGGAGATATCCACTGTTGGCC
>NW_008622890.1:0-7955 GCF_000691845.1 Merops nubicus | reverse complement strand
TCTTTGCACTGGGGTTGTGAGGCTGTGCAACCAGCACAGCCCTTGGTCAGCAGCCTTGGTGGCATGTCTGGCTTCACAGCCCAAATTTAAGACTTTTGGAGGCCCAGCAAGAGCCTGATCACTCTTTGCACTGGGGTTGTGAGGCTGTGAAACCAGCACAGCCCTTGGCCAGCAGCCTTGGTGCCATGTGTGGCTTCATAGCCCAAATTTAAGACTTTTGGAGGCTCAGCAAGAGCCTGATGGTGACTTTTGGTCTTCTGGGGCTGCCTTGAGAAAGGCTGTTGCTCCGTGTGTTTTTGTGGAGTGCCTTTCCATCGTTGCCACAGCATGATGACAGCAGACCCAACCGTGGTGTGGTGGCTGTTCATCCAAATTCTCACCTCATTTAGTGTGATATCTAGAGAAAGCAGGACTATAATATCAGAGTGAAAGGAGGAAGGGCAACAGAGCTGCATTTAACCTCTTCCTGGTGTTGAAGAGGAGAGGGAGGGAAGAGCATTGGCCACTCTATGGACCTCTTCACCCTGCCCCACTGATTCACACTGCCCTTGACCTATTCCAGGATAAGATGCCCAAGGTCAACGTCAGCCTTTTGCAGAATGAGCTGTCTGGAGGAACATTCATATATATGTTTCATATATGAGTTGGGTTGTGCATCTGCTGGTGGAGTGATGGAGTCTGGACACTTCTGAGCAGCAAGGTTTCTTTGGAAGAGGCAATGCAGGAGGTTTTTGGGAAGAGAAAGGAGAAAGCAGCTTCTACCAATCAGCCACATCCAGGAGCAGGGGCTGCACACAGAATTTCTTCCAGGAGATCATTTCTCAGCCATTCCTGCCCACTCAGACCAATTGTCTCCCCAGCTGACAGGACCTCACTCCTACCCATGCCTGAAGTCCAAAAGGAGGGGGACAGACACCTTCTCAAGGGACCTCATCCTACCATTTGGGACTGTTGTCCCCCAGGGAGCAGCCTGGTGAGCCCCTCCATGGTGGCAGAGCAGAGGAGCCTGTGCTGGATCTGAGGTGCCTGGCTGGGTTTCCATTCTGTACAGTATGTCCATTGCTGCCATCTCCTTTTGAAGATACTTTTTAATATCTTAAAAAAAAAAAGATTACTTTGTTACAATCATTCAGCAAAGGGTTTCTGTGCCTGTAGAAAATATTAATAGGCTATTATGAGGTCCTACAACTAATTTTTCCACACATATCATCTGTCTTTGCATGGTTATTAAATTCCAACAATATTTCATGCAATGCTTTCCTGCTAAATTAATTTGGTTTCTTCTTCTCCTGCTTCTTCTTTTTTTTTTTTTCTTCCTTCCACAACCTTTAAAATTAAATTGAATCTTCATAATTATGGCTTTTTTTTTTTTTTTGTTGTTGTTCCTCATATCTTTTTCTTTTCAATTTTCCTATCAAAGTGGCTATACAGTTTAATAAAGATGTAAAGAAACAGAAATGAAAGTGTAAGGGAACAGGAAGGGCTGGGTTGGGGTCAGAGACAGGGGGTTCTGAGAAAGCTGGGAAATTTTGGAAAGGGTGGGATGGAGGTGAGGAAGGAGCTGAGCAGCATCTTTCTAGTTTGGCTCCAGCCTGCCCAGAAACTGATGTGGAAGAAGCCTTTGCTAGAACTGACTCACCCCATGAGAACGTGGAGGAAGTGTGTGTTCCCATCAGGACTCATCCTAATTCACCCATGAATTTGGGTGTTGATTTGGTGCAGCTTGGGGGTCACCTGCTGCCTTCTGCAAGCCAAAGTGGGAAGAGGAGGGACCCGTTCAGCAATGCCCCATGCTTGCATGAGGAAATGTCCCTGTTCTGACCTACTCTGCTGGGTACAAGACCCTGAGGCTTTCCTGGGGTTACCCAACCCACAGGTTCTCCTGTCACCACCCTCCAAAAGGCTGGGGACAAAAGGTTGGGGACATCCTTGGCAAGGAGACCACAGCTGAGGAAACAAATGGTTTATTTGAGCTGTGGGATTTTCTGGCACCAAGTCCCAGCCCAGAATTTGCTGATGTCCTCAGAGAATTGCCAGTATCTGCTGGCATGAGGCTTTTAATAATTTCCAAGTCCAAACTGTGCAGAGAAGTGTTGTGGACAGGTAATCTGGCCAACAAAGTTTGGTCAGATTACCACTGACTGTCATTGCCAAGTATGCCAAGTGGTCTCTGCTAGGAGGTGCTCTCCAGAGTGGTCAATCTGCATTAATTATGAATCTTAGTAAATCAGAGACTTTTACTCTTTTCCCCCTCCCTTTGCCTGGGAAGCGTTCCTGAGGAAGTCTTGGTCAACAGAGAAAGAGAATAATGTTATTATTGATCAACAGTAACTCTTCAACTGAGATATCAAAGCAACTCACCTAGAACAGGACTTTTACCATCTCCTGGAAGTGGTATTAACCACCTCTCTCTGAGAGCTTGCCCTATGGATGGATACCTAGGACTAAGAACATCATGTTGGTGACATCAAGTGACATCAAGTCACTGTGTCAGATAAAACCTGAAACCAAGGAGAGCTTTGGTGAAGGTCTGATCCACCTAAGACTGAGCAGACTGCAACAGGCACCACATCCTTTGTGGGCCAGACCATCTTCCTCAGAGGACAAAGAAGGTGACTAGGCTAAAGGAGAAGCCAGAAGTAGGTCTTCCTACTCAACTCAGCAACAGCAAGCTGCTTGGTTTCAGGTTCATGAGCTGAGCTTGGTGGAAGATGATCCATGGAGCTGAATGCTCCAGTGTGACCAAGGAGCTCGCTCTCAAACTGGTCCCAGATGTCTAAGCCATGGCTACAGCTGGCCATCTTTGTGGTGGGAGGCCCATGAACCCTGCCACTGCTCCTCAAAAGGAAAAGGACTCTTCTCATGGGTTGACATGTGCACTTACCAATAGGTGGCACCAATGGAATAGAAATGTGAAACTCCATGCAAATTCTTCTGGAGGAGAGGGTGCTGGGAATTTTCTCCTCCATGGCTATGGACTGTTGTACAAACAGGGTGTTGAGTATAAACTCTCACAGTTGTCACACGTCGGAATCCAGGAGGATGCTGAGCAAAACCTGACAAGAGGAATCCACCCAAACTGCTTTGTGATACTGCTAAACCTCTTCAGTTTAGATTCCCAGGCACAGAGATTGACAAATATTTAGCATATCACATTTAATAACGTGATGGGTTCTGATTCAGAGGTAAGCTGTTGTTCAGCTGTGGGTCACGTGGTGATAAAACCCCCCAGTTTTTCTTGAATGAAAGAAGTTTTCCATTTTTCTAGAGGAATTTCTGTGATTTCTAGATCACTGGATATCCAGCAGAGACATCTGTGGTCCCAACAACTGAACCTCATCCTTCCAACAGCTTCCAGTGGAGCAGAGGAAAGAGAAGAACCAAACCAAGAGCCAGATGATTTTGCTTCATGGCATAGTCACACCACCACAGCTTTCTTCTATAAAATTAGGGACCTCTACAATTTTTGGAAATTCCCTTTCAGAAAGGCCAAGATTGTGTGATAAAGCCCCAAATTGTACCAGTCACTCCACCCCATTCCTGTCACCATGGGTGATGATCCTGCCTGGGTGTTAACATTTGGTTTATAGAATGCATTTTTTTTACAGTTTAAAACCAGTAGGCTTTTTTTTTCCCCCCCCAGTGTTTTAAAGATGATGAACATTACCCTTCACATCCTTTTGCTCATCAGCCATGTGTTTATGTACCAAGCATCTGGCTACATTATTATTTATATTACAGGAGACTGAAGCAAAAAAAAAAACCCCATCAACAACCTCCAAGGAAATCAAAACACATTTGGGCCAAACGAAAAGTGAAATGCTAATTTTTCCCCTCTGAACCACTGTCACAGCAAACTATTTGCTGTTTATGATTGTGCAGGCTTCTCATGCTAAGTTTTTACTGGGAGATTTATGGGCCTTTTTGCATTTATAATATGTCAAAAGTTCCTCAAATTGCGACAATAGCCAGTTAAGGAATAATTTAGTGGTGAGAGATGAAAAAAATTGAGAACTGAGAGCTTTGGTACAGGAGTTCAAGGGTTGTAAAGCAATGGGAAAACGAATGGCATTGATTCCTCCCTGTATTGTCCATTACTGCTGCCAGTGTTGGCTGCTGTAGTGTAGATGGGATGACAACATGGTTTTCATTACTTAAATCAGCTTAGGCTGCTATAAATTCTGTGTAAAACTCTTCTACACGTGGACCTTGAACGTCTGTAGGTTTTGCCTGGGGATGTGAAGGAGGAAAAACTCTTTCAGGGTGAAGGTGATGGCTTCCTGGAATGGGTTGGTCCACCAGGATGGAGGTGGCACAGAAGACAACCCAGGTCTTGTGGCTAGACAAGGCAGCATGTTTGGTCCTGGACCAGGCAGCAGTCAGGTATTGCCAGTGTTCCTGCAGCTTCTCTCTCCTGGTTGCAAGTCTCATCCAAGCCCCTTTCTTTATCTCAGCCTTATCCAACCATGAATGGAAACTGGGAGGCACCAGTGGGTGCACCAGTGGTGCAATCCTTCAGTCTGGAACTTTGCAAAATTCATTCCCTCTTGATCCCTGCTGAATTTCAGCCCTGAGTTTGAGAGACTTCTCTAAATGAAACCCTGCAAATTCAACCCATGTTAAGAAACCTCTTTTCCTTTCAGCGTGTTGATTCCTCCTGCACCCCAGGGTGGTCTCTCCCCTTGACAAAACACTGGGATGCACCGTGCTTGCTTCCCTCTGGTGAGCACCCATCCCATTCTGCAGACAGCATGAAGGCTCTTCCCCACTGCTGGTCAGTATTTTGTGAGGGAGAGCCCTCTGATTAAAATGCCATCAGGAAAACAAACCATATAATCAAGTTCTGCAAAAGCTAGTCCATCACAGAGAGAAAAAAAAACAGAGGCTTTCTTGAAACATAATGCAGCACCCTGAGAAGGAGTCTGTGTGTGTCTGTGGGGTGGGGGGAAGGAGCTGGGGTTGGGCATGAGCATTTGCAATCAGGTCCTCATCAGACTTCAGATCTAGCTCCATTTTCTCTTCAGCGTTTAACAAATCAAGGAAGAAATGCCCCTGCTTGGGGTCAGAGATAAATCTTCTACCCTGGACAAAGGGTAGATCTCCTTGTCAGTGCACTGATTTATTGTGACCTTATAGTCAGACTCTCTAATTTCTGCGTGTGGCTATAGGCGCCTGCAGTGATTTGTTTCCTCTCTCAATACTCTCTGACTGCTCAGTAGCAGGGACCACTGAGGGCTCACTGCCACCTCTCTGGGGGCAATGCCTGAGTGGTTGCATCTCTGCCTGGGTCAGCTCTGCAGGTGGCTCAGTGAGGATGACTCGGGTGGGAAATGGGTTTGCTGTGCCTCAGAGCTGGGTCGCCAAGCCAGATGCCTCCTCTAAGGTCATAGCAGACATAAGAGCTGTAAAGGTCTTGAACAAGTTCATGAGGAAGACACAGAGCTAAATCTAGAGCTCTGAGGGCTTGGAGAGATCTACCTTTTGGTTTTCCTCTCAGTGCTGGGTTGTCCAGGCACGTGCTGCAAAAGAGCAAGGACATCTTGACTTGCCAACAGTGAAGCAGCAAAGATGCACCTTATTGCTCATCCCAATTATCATTTATCCCTGCAGGTGAAGATTAATTTCCTGCTTGAATTTAGGTTCAGCCTCCATTCACTGTCCTTTCAGCCTTGCTCTGTTCTCCAATGGGAAAGTTTCCAGAGTTCCTCAGGAGCTGATGTCTCACTTTCCTTTATGACCCACTGAAGAGTTTACATTTCCCAAGCATCTCACCATCAGCTATCGTCCCCCAGCCCTTCAGTGATACCTTTGTTCCTTCTGCAGCTGAAATGTCCTTTGTGAAGCCCAGAGCTCGTGGTCCTGGTCATGCCCCAAGGCCAAACACTGAGACAAATCACCTCCTTGTTCACCAGGTCTCACTCACACTCCTGGGCTCTCCACTGGCCCTTTCATCTGCTGCTAGGCTCTTCAGAGCCAACCCAAAAAGGGGTACCCAAGGTTTCAGGGGCAAATTTTGAAAGGAGAATTTTTTTCCTTTGCCTTCACTGGTCATCTAAAGGGTTCAGGCACCGAAAGCTTCTCGTGGTGTGCCCAGAGGCAGATGTGGCAGGAGTTTCCACTGCTGCCAGTAAAAGTCTGCATCATTTTAAACCAGCACAGCTTTTCTGTGACATGCATAAATTGCCTAGTACCTAAGCTACCTAAAATGTATTTCAGAGAGCTTGGTACAGCAGAGCCCTGATCTCTGTTGGAACTCCTATCGTGAACAATTGGAAATGGAGAATTTATTATATTCTACTTATTCTTGAAAAAAAAAACCCAAACCAACAACCCACAGGTAATGATATCTATCTGTATTTTATATAACACTTCTAAAACACAGATCCTGGCAATGCAAATTCATGTTTCATGCAAAACTCTTCCAAAGCATGTTGCTTTGTGCAGAAACCTCCAAGCCCTGCACTACCCTATCTCTTTCTTCTTTACAAACATACAAAGGGATAATAAAAGAGCTGAGAAGCAAGAGCAGTAAAATTTCGTGCCCTGAGGGGGAAAATGGCATCTATTGCCCTGAGCCTTTAGCTGAGGCCAAAATATATAGACAGAGACTTGGGAACTATTTTCTTTCCTAGTGCAATATTTTACCTCTATTGCCCTCAGAACCAGTCAATATTTGTATAATATATATATAAAAATAACCTTAGATCGATGGATAAAAACCAAGTAAAATTCACCTCAGAAAGGCTTTTATTCCAACTGGAAAATTGCCCTGCAAATGTACTCCACACAATACCCACTACTTCACTTGGAAGTGACAGTTGCAGCTGTTAACGTGGCTACATTATCTCATCTTAGGAGACAAATTTCAGGCTATATTTCACTGTAGCCTGGTAACGTATATATGCCCTAAAGACTGCTCTAGCTAGATCTGTCTTGCTGTATAGATTTCAGATATGGATGTATACTTCCCAGGGTTTTTTTTTTTTTCCCTTCCCCCTTTTTAGTTAAGGGGTGCAGAAGGTTAATAAAACATCACGGCGTGTCTGGCGTCGTGTTTTGGTGGAGGGGCAAGAAGCAGAAGGGAGAGGATCCTATGAGAAGGTGGGAGATTTACTAATTCCCTCTTTTTTTTTAATACCCCTTGACCCTACCAAGCTTGGTAGCGACCTGCTCTGTCTCATGTGTGGTTCCCAGTGGGATTTCCAGAGCTGTTCCTCCTTGTTAACCCCATATTCTTTTGCAAATCTGAACTGAGGTTTATAAAGAGACACTGTCAGGAAAGAAAATATCTAAGTAGGGGGAAAAAAAAAAAAAATCATCTATTAGGATTTTAAATAGTCTCACGAGTCTCTTCATTATTTGAGACACTTAAGATCACTTGACAAAGCCCTGGAGAATTTACAGAAAGCTAGACAGGGACCTTTGATGGATTTTTTAAACTATCTAATGCGTCTTTTCCAACTCTATCCACTAAAAAAAAATGACTAATTGGTTGCTGTTCTTCATTACAACGATTATAACAGGGTCCTGAAAGCTTCTGGCACTCCTGTATGTGAGATGCTGTCTGCTCATCCCCAGCTGAGCCTGGGTTACAGCTTTTTGCCATTAATTTTCAAGGCAAATGTCTGTGTCATGTGCTGCAAGGAGTTTCTAGACCTACAACTGGGTAGCACCAAACTTCTCCACGGGGAGCTGGAGTGGGGGGGGTTTCATGGTTGGTATCACTTCCCAGCTCCAAAACCATCACCTTGGAGGAGTCCTGGGAACTTTCTGTGCTGCAGCCGAGGCAATAACACCCTCCCCTGGAGCTGGGTGAACATGGGAAATAAAGGCTGGGTGCCTTTAGTCAGAATTTCACTTCTTTAAGCAAACGTAGAATCTTCTGTGATTTTTTTTAAAGGTTTTGGGAAGGGATGGAGGGGAAAGAGGTCTTTCTTGATAGCACATTGCCTCAG
>NW_008622889.1:598-2037 GCF_000691845.1 Merops nubicus | reverse complement strand
CAGGGCAGGAGCGAAGCTTTGAACGAAGTCTCTGCCCCCAGGCAGCCCGGCCCCGGCGTGCCAACAAAGCAGCCCCAGGGAGCAGCCCAGGGTGCCAGGCAGACCCACTGCTGCCTGTGCAGGAAAAAAAGGGCCAAAAAAAGGATAAAGGAACCAGCCCAGATGTCCTGGACCTCAAAGTGGAAGATGTTTGGATACTCAGAGGCACAGGGTGAATTTCTGTCACGTGCTGGAGTAACTTTACCACTAGGTTGTTTTTAAATCCCCTTCTTGTGTTCCCTGCTCGCCACAGCAGGTTGGACTAGAGGACCTTGAAAGGTCCCTTCCTACCCAGCCCATTCTGTGATCCTGTTAGAGACTCCTCCTTCTCCTCATCGTTTCCCAGAGGAAACCTCTAATCCAGCCTGTTAACAGTAATCGTGTGTCAGCACCGGGGTTAATCCCCAATTAGCACCACCAGCTCTGGGGAGCTGCTAATTGGTGTCCCCGGGCAGCCCAGGGAGGGGCTGGGGATAATCCAGCCCAGCCCCCCAGGGGCAGGGGCCCAGGTCAGACAGGGCAGTGTCACCCCAACAGCTGGGGACCCCGCTGTGTCCTGGGGAGGCTGCTCCAAGGCTCAGGGTTCTCACTGTCAGAAACCCCCCCAGCACAGCTGGCACAGCTGGCTGGGGCTCCTGGTGAGGAGTGAGCCTCAGCACAGAGGTGGAGGCCCACGCTGGGGGCAGCTCTGGCTGTTTGGGGTGGTGCCAGACCAGGGGGGCTGTTTGTTCTTCACAGATCTCACAGCTGAAAGAAAAAGCAGCAGCCAGGCAGGGGGCATGAGCTGCAGTTCCAGCCTCCTGCAGCTGCAGGCAGCCCTGCTACCCTGAGAGGAACAGCAGGCAAAAACACCTGGAAACAGGTCCGGGGAGCCAGAACCTGCCTCTGGTTTCCTCCCCCCCAGCCTGAGCCCGGCGGGTTTGATCAGTGCCCAGCACATCTCAAGACAGATGTCACACGACGTCACAGGGCAATGTTAAGGTTTATTAGACAACTTATCTCCCTCTTGATGTCCTTCCAGTCACGGGAACCAGCTGGGCAACGTGCCACAGAAGGGAGGGAACAGCCTACTGGTCGTTCTCGTAGTCAGCGGGGTTCTTCCTCTTCAGGCGCTCGAACTCCTGCATGCCCCAGGAGTAGAGGAGGTAGCCAGCCAGCAGGGCTGCAGGGAGAGGGGCACACTCACCACCTGCCCTGCACAGAGCTTCTGGGACAAGAGACAGCCTCACACAAAGGGATCCACCCCCAGGGGCCTGGGTGAGACGCAGGAGTGGGTGAATGTGGTGAGGGTCAGGCAGGCGAGGGGCCAAGGCCTGTCCCTGAGGGTGAGGAGCTGGGCAGGAGCCCCCCCAGCCCTGGGCTGCACCCCCAGCAGCGTGGGCAGCAGGGCAGGGAGGGGA
>NW_008622889.1:0-212 GCF_000691845.1 Merops nubicus | reverse complement strand
CCCAGGGGAGGTTGGACCAAGCTCTGAGCACCCTGCTCTAGCTGGGGCTGTCCCTGCTCCCTGCAGGGGGGTGGGACTAGATGACCTTCCAAAGCCCTTTCCCACGCAAACTAAAACACCCCCTACCCCATTCCACACAGAACCTCCCTTACACCCCCAAAATACCCACGTTGAGGAGGGAAGGGAAGAACAAACGCGCTCGGATCCCCTCA
>NW_008622888.1:0-1391 GCF_000691845.1 Merops nubicus | reverse complement strand
AGGGCAGGCAGGTGGGTGACCCCACGCTGTCCCCCAGCCCAGCTTTCCACCAAGAACCCCTGTCAGCACTGAGGCTCAGCCCAGCTCCTGCCTCTGGAGAGCTCAGCTCGCCCTGCAGGGCCCGAGACAGAAAAAGCAGCTGGGAAACGTATCATTTTCTGCCAGGCTGCAGCTTTGTCCAACAAGCCACAATGGCAGGCTGGGCCCTCCTGGGGTGGGCAGGGATCCCTGGTGGGGAATCTGCTTCTAATTAGACACCGTGTCCCACAGCCGCCCATGGCAGCCCCACAGCAGGGCCCACGGTGCTCCCGTGGACACGGGGGATGAGGGCTGCAAACGGCCCCAAAATCCTGCTGCGAAGCTGGGGAGACCTTGGGCAGTGGTCCCCTTCTCCCTGCCACACTGGGTGGCACAGGGATGTTGCCACCCTGGACACCCTGCAGGGATGGTGCAGGCCCGAGTGGCACCCAGCGGGGACAAGTGCAGCCTCAGATGTGGGGTGAGCCACAGAGCTGAGACAGTTTCTCCTCTTGGGTGACTTTCCTGCCATCATTCTCTCTCCATTTCTCCAAGAAATTCCACAGGCAGCTGCCAAGGCCCGCAGGTCCCACACCCTGACCCCGAGCAAACACGGGCCCTTGTGTGGCTGATTTGTCCTTGGACAAGGGAGAAGGGGAGTGCCAAACCCACCGACCCTGCATGGGGACAGAGCCTGACCCCTCTGAGCTGCGCTGGGAATCCCAGCCCCAGACAAGGGCAGCATCAGGGAGAAGCCCAAACACAGCTCGAGGGGTCACCTGTGGCCAGAGCCCAGGGCAGAGCCAGGGAGCCACCAGCACAGGACACGGCTCCCATAGGAAGGGGCTGGGACACTGCCCCAGGATGCTCGTGGGGCTGGAGCCTGGGGAGATGTGGGGCAGAGGGGACAAGTGGAAAGGGCCAGGGGGCTGGGAGCTGTAAGCTCATGCTGTAAACAACGGGCTCAGTGGCCAGTGCCATCAGCCCGGATGCCCCCGCGGGCACAGCCCCTGCCAGGAAAGGTGCTGTCAGTGGGGTTTTGTTTGGCTTCTTCGTTATTTGGGTTTTTACTTTTCAGACTTCCTCACCCCAGGGATGAAATGAGTCAAGGAACAGCTCACCACATGCCACGACTTGCCAGCACGGCCCCGGTTCTCCCATCCAACACAAACCCTCCCACTGCTCCCAGCCCAGCCCACCATGGGGGCATGGACACTGGCACTGGGAGGGGCAGGGACGTGCCCGGGTGGGCAGCAGGGAGGGTGCCACACTAGCAGGTGGTGCAGACTTTGCCTCATTGTGTTCCTTAAACGAGAGCACGGAGAGCTCTGGGGAGGTGCAAATCACGGCAGGTTCACCCTCAGTTCCGCTGA
>NW_008622887.1:0-470 GCF_000691845.1 Merops nubicus | reverse complement strand
GCCGTGCTCGTTTTCCTTCTCCTGCTGCCCGAGTTTCACTTCACCGCTTCCCCCGAAACGCTGCCGTGCAAATCCGGCCGCCAGACGCTGGGTTTTCCTCTGCGGGCTGCCGCCTCGGTGACACTGCTCAGACGGCTCTTGTCTTTACAAACCAAACCAAACCAACCAACGAAACAACAAAAACAAACAAACAAAAACCCAAAAAAAAAAAAAAAAAACAAAAACACAAAAAACAAACACAGAAAACGATTAACGTCCCTGCGTTTTCGTCCGCGATGAAACCAATACTGGGCCGAGAAAATGAAAACATATGTGACCCCGACGTGATTCGAACACGCAGCCTTCTGATCTGGAGTCAGACGCGCTACCGTTGCGCCACGAGGTCCTGCTGGGCAGTGGCCGGCACACTCTTACAACTCACACAAACGGTGCTCCGCGGAAACCCCACCCCAGAGAAACGCGGGGGGGGG
>NW_008622886.1:0-1085 GCF_000691845.1 Merops nubicus | reverse complement strand
CTGCCCCCTTTGCTACCCCGAGCTTTTCTTCCCTCTGTGGCTCCAAAGAAGGAAGCACCACGGTGCTGCTTGCAGTGCCCTTGGCGGGAGCGTGTGGCGATCAGGAAGGACCTTTCCCCTGTGCCCTTGGGGAAGCCTGGCACAGCTTCAGTAGGGGGGTGCCCCAGCAAAGCTCCTCGTGAGCTCTGCGGGTGCCCAGGCGTTCATGGTGGGCTCCCATGGGCATGTCACCTGCAAGAGCATCCTGTGGCTTTCCCTCACTCCTTTCTCTCTCTGCTGAGGTCCTGCTGTGTCCTCTTCTGCCTGGGCAGCGGTGCTTGCAGCTGCTTTTGGCACCTTGCAGTGTGCATGGCGAGGTCCCACCATGTCCATGGCAGGTTCCTGGCACCTCCCTGAGTTGTCCCTGCTCCATCTGTCCTCTGCAGAGCACCACAGCTGCTCCCTGCACCCTGGCTTCAGTGGGACTGTTTGCTTCTCATCTCCCTTTCCTCTGAAATGTGTTGATCTATAGGGAAGTAGTGTAAGAAAATGGCATTGTTCTCCTTCTGCCCTTCCTCCAGTTCCCCTCTCTACGCTATATTAAGCCCATTCTGGGTCTGTGCTGTGTGTGATCAGGCTGTGGGAGCTGATGGCCAAACTGGCAGTTTTGTAATGATTTTGGTCGTTGGGCGCTGGGGCAGAGGGTTGCTTTGTCTCACCCTCCCCATGCTGCTGGGGCTGGGCAGTCAGGAGCCCTGCAGGTTTTGGGACAAAGGGGGCTTGGAGCTGCTTGAAACCTGACTGAGGGAAATGCTGAGTAACAGGGATGGCTGGGGGAGGGCAGTGAACTTGTCGAGGGTTTTGGCAAAATCTCCTGGGAATCGAAGTGCAAGTACTTTATTGAAGCCAAGCGTTTTGTCTCAGTTGGTTTGTGGTGGTTTGTTTTGTTGTTTTGGGTTTTTTTTTACATAGAAATGGGAAGGAAGCACTTCGATAAACTTCTGTGCAAATAAGTTTTGTGAAATGTGGGCTCATTTTTTGGCAGAAAGAAATTGCAGCTGTTGGGCAGCTTTGCTGTGCAGCTGCAGTTTGGGAGCCGTGGTTTG
>NW_008622885.1:0-3213 GCF_000691845.1 Merops nubicus | reverse complement strand
AAGCCTCAGAATCCCAAACTTGGGCCTTAACCAACAAGCTTTTGAATAAATAATTTTTTAAGTCTCTTCTCAATACCAGAAGATTTCCAAGAGAAGTTTGAGGTCTGTTGATGATCCATCGTTTGGATACTGAGGCTGTTAAAGTGTGGACTGAACTTCCCAGATGTATGTCGAGACCTGTACTAAAATGAACTATAGATTATAATTTAATATTTTAAAATAGCAAGGATGCTTTTTGCTTGAGATGTTCTGTGGACTTTAACTGAATTTATAAAAAGAAGTGGTCAGCAAGTCCAAGTCACATGAAAAACTTGGCTGAGATGTCCAAAGGCTGAAGTACAAATTCTTCCTTGATGTTTCCTTTGACATACTTCTCTTTCTCCTGTTGACAGTAGTGAAGCTTCACTGAAAACGTTCTTTCCAGGCCAGTTTTCCATTAATTTTTATTCCCGTGTATTTCAAAGTGAGAGTTTTTTTTATCTGAACAACTACTTGGTTCCTGTCAGACTTTTTGAATACTAAGACACGTTTGCAAGTCCTCTCAGATTCAGACACTTATTGTGTGTCTGCAATATCTGTGGCAGTGCAAGGAAGGGTATAAGAGCAGTTTACCTTACGGCAAATTCCAAGGCAGTATTTAAAGTTTAAATTAAATTCTAGCATTCAAAGTGGGAGGTTTAAATTTTAAAAAAAAAAAAAAAAAAAAGTCCTAGGTCTTTAGTGAAAAGTTTAATTATGGACAAGATGACACACACATAATAAAGCCCACAAAGGCAGTGACACCACTGTGGAAGCACATTCCAATAAAATCTCAAAAGATTACTTTATTAATAAGCCATGCATTCCTGAGCAAGCCATTGCAAGACTAGCTAACACACTGCTTTGCTGCAAGCAGATTTTTCCCAAACTGCTCTTGATACTACTTTCAAGGCATTTATGAAAGCTGATGTCTTCCAAAGGTCTCTGCACTTTGGTGTTTTTATTTTTCATTGCTAAATCAGTTTCCACTGAGACTGGAATCTCAGTGATACTAATGACAGACTGGGATTTGGGCAGATTTAACATCCAGAAAAGCAATAGAAATAACCACAGAAATTAAGGTTTCCAACTGTAACTTCAAGATCATTTCAGACCTGCTGAAAAATGGCTTGTGTTAGGGGGTTGCTGAGGCTGGTACTGTTACGTGCAATAAGCAGTTAACTCAAAACAAAAAGGCCTTGGGTAGGGACTAAATCTATGCCAGCAATAGTAAGATCAGACACAATAAATAGGAGAAAAAACCTAATTGTCCTCAAAAACATAGCCCTTTCTCTCTACTATAATCTTTGAACAGTCAGGTTTAAATTAATAACAGCTATTGTCTGTTTGATTCTGGTTTTACTGTAGAGAAGTAAAACCTTTTACTTTTCATGAAATGTAAAGCATACCATTAAAGTCCAGTAGTGCAGTACAGGCAAAATAACTGAATTCCTGTGGGTCTTTCTGCCTGGATTCCTCCTACATTTACAAAGCAATCCTATTACACATGTTTAATGTAACAGTTCAGAACTTTAGCATTTAGCTCAACAATGTGGGACATCAGGGGAGCTGTTCTGAATAGAATTACAAAAGAGATAGTGCAGTCCATCCAGGCTTGAGACATTTTTTTATTCTCCAAGATGACCGTAATATTTCCAGTTAGTTAGTAACCTTTTATAAGTAAAAAGTTCTTCCATGAGATTATTAGTGATGTCCCAAGTGCTGGTAGATAGTGAAGGACTTCTTGCCATTTCACTGCACCTCAAAATGGCTCTTAAAACTGCTCTGAATTGGCAAATAAAAAGCACTTTAGTCTTTTCCAAATTCAACAACAAATAGTATAAATCATATATGTAATTATTCGTGCAACTAGTCAAGGTTTTGAGTAAAATATGGCTGGGTTTTCTGTTTAGCAAAGAACAAATGGTAATCCTACTTATGCCAGCACCAGGCTGGGCTGCTTTATATGAGTTGCCCTGTTACTGCACCATGTCTACACTAGGCATAATGTCACCTTTCATGTTAGGCAGTCTGTGTAACTCCCACAAAGCACACTGACCGAAGCATTATTCTTTAAAACACATACTGCTCCATGATTAAGAAGCTTCAGTACTGCCTGTCTTTAAGCCTCCAACACTAACCAAATTTCTTTCTGCTTCTCTTGAAGCCTCTAACTTTAAGCAAATGTCTGTTAACCAATTTCTCCCTATTCAGTCCCTCTTTCAGCATCAAGGGGTTTGGAACAAGGTGTGCAAAACAAGGCACAGAGCAAGCTGTACCAAACCAGCACTTCTAAACATGAACACAACTGTGTTCCAAGGAATTCAGATCTAATATTGCAAATACAGACATGCCTCTAGCCAGCAACCTGTTAATTGTTAAAAATGCCTCATGTGGCATTCCCTTCCTTCTGTGAACACTAGGTCAGCATATAAAGAATACATCTCTTGTGTCCTTTTTTGGTTAAAATTAGCACTTTGGAAATGAAAGAGAGATACAGGCAAGAGAAACACAGCTTATTAGCTTTACTCATCATAGGCACAGGGCTTCTACCACTATTACTATTCATTAAAAAAAGAGTACCACACCATATCAAGGAAAGTTTGGTAGCTTTGGACATGGATGGTGACCCAAATGCACCCATAAGTTTTGAACCCTGAACTCCCCAGTGGTAAAATAATTTTGTATTGAAAATTTTCATGTTCCAAAATGCTCACATGTATTAGAACTTCAGGAAAAGTACTGATTTTTTTCTTTCCCTTTCTTTTTAATTTGGGTATTGCTGTAGAGGTCAATACCTCACATTTGAACAGAAGTATTTTGCACTGTTTTGAGAAATAAATGTTTAAGTTTGCAGCCTTGGGGGAAAAAAAAAAAAAAAATGTTCTGCTACAGGGACACAAATGTGGTTTCTTTATCAGAAGTTCTCTCACACAAGTTGGAAAACAACGGGGCAACATAGGAAAAAAAAAAAAAAAAGATGTTTTAATAAAGATGAGTGGGAAGTAAAAGCTTAGGTCTGGATGTCACCCAGAAACTGAACTGCACTGACCAAATATTTTGGTTCATCTAGCTACAGATTTTGGGCAGGGGGAGGGACGGATGGTATTTTGGTTTTGGTGTTTTTAAAGGAAAAAAAGCAAAAAAAAGAGAAAAGCTCTTGGTTTGGACTTTGTGACTCCATCAGCGCATCCA
>NW_008622884.1:0-1128 GCF_000691845.1 Merops nubicus | reverse complement strand
CCTACTGCGTGGGTGACAGTATAATAATTAATCTAAATGTGTGAATTTAGTAACTGACCCTGTCGATGAGTTCCTCCTTTTCCCCAGACTCATATGCATAAAACAAGAAGACTCTCCAGACGTAATAAAACTTTTCTCTAAAGCCGCCTCCTCAGCAGGATTTCCCAAAGCTCTGGGAGCTGAACTGATTCCCTTCTTCCTCGTTCCTCCTCCCTCCAAAAGGTATCGTAAAGACTCGGGTCTGGTCGTCTTCAAAAAAGTTGTACTGAGTAGGTCGGTGTTCAGCAGTGAATGCAAAAGAAAGCACGAACTTTACAAATCCCGATCCCAAATCTAACCTGGAGGCTCCTAAGCTGCATGTCTCTGCGGCTCCCGCCTCAGAGGAAAGGATAACGAGAATAATTAACTTTTCCTTTCCCTGCTCCGAAGCGTATCTGCATCAGTAGCAAGAAAACCAACAGATTCAAGAAGTTAGCGATAGACTCAAGTCATAAAAGAGCACGAGCAAAGCGGGGGTTGAATTCCACCTGAGCCCGGGTAACGGGAAAGCAGGCCGGGGAAGGGAGCAAAGCACAGCTTTCTGCAGGGCTTTGGTAACATGACAAGTCTAAGCGGCCGCACCGTCTGACCAGGGTAGGCCCTGACATTGACCATTATCAAAGCAGCCAAAAAAAACCAAAAAGAGTGCCTGGCACCCCCGGACGGGGGTCCCCCATTGCCGCCGGTGGCAGCCCAGCAGGGTGCTACGCCGTAGGGGCTGCCCGCGGAGGGATCCGCCGCTGCGGGCAGCTTCTGGAGAACCGGGGTCTCCTTCAGTCCTGGGACGCCGACATCCGTCTGCAACCGGCTGCGCCGGCATCTGGTCCCCAGGGCAGCCAAACTCCTTGTGTCTGGCCTTTTTAATTATTCCCCCCCTGCTCTAGAGCAGAGCCGCCCCTCACTACCAGAGTTATGAATGGGCCGAGGAGAGAGGCACCGGCTGGAAGGAGTCTCAGCTGCCGGCGTTGCTCGCTCCTGGCCGGAGCCTGGGCGAGACACGCCGCGCTCGCTCGCCCCAAGCCTTCCCACGCCGTCGCGGGTGGCAGCGACCGCGGAAGGAATGATGGGAGAAAGTATGGAAGGAAGAAA
>NW_008622883.1:0-1200 GCF_000691845.1 Merops nubicus | reverse complement strand
TTGAGGGGTGCTACAAGTTGGAGACTTGAGGAGCGCTACGGGTGGGAGATTTGAGGGATGAACCCATGTGGGTTTGTAGGGAAGGGCCAGAAGGTCCTGAGGCACTGCCGGGCTTGTCACGGCAGCAGCAAGGGGCACGGAGGCTGCTGCTGCCCAGCCTGGCTGTACCTGGGGGGAGAGGAGCTCACCTGGGATCCCCGGGGGACCTGGCATGCCCGGGTGGCCACGGCCGACATCTCCACGCTCGCCCTTCTCCCCTCGCTTCCCTGCAGAGAAAGAAACAGGGAGGGATGGACTCGCTGGAGCCCAGCAGGAAACGTGGACCCTGGTGGGGATGTGTGGCAGGAGGAGGCTGGGTCAGCCCCAGGAGGGGTTTGGCCTGGAGCAGTGTGGGTATGGCCCCCCAACACCTACCTTTAGGTCCTACGTTGCCAATCTGCCCGGCAGCACCCAGGATGCCAGGGGCACCTCGAGGTCCCATGGGTCCGTGTGGGCCCTGCTCACCGGGTGGCCCTGGGGGACCAGGGGGCCCGGGGGGTCCCATGGCACCCACTCCACCCAGGGCGGCTCTCTTGGCACTGACTGCCACCTCTGCCAGCTGCTCTGTAGGGCAGAGAGAGGCCGGTGTGGGATGGGACGAGGTGGCAGCCACCCAACCAGCAGCACCCTGCTTGTCCCCTACCTTGCAGCATCTTCAGCACCACGTCGACAATGTGCTGGTCCCCAGCATCTCGGCCCTGCCAAGGCAAGGAGGAGGACATGCCATAAAGGGAGGTCACTCCTTCCACCTTCATCTGCACCCACAGAACTGGTCCTATCTTGACCCCCAGGTCCTGAGCCCCTCCCTGCACCCCATGCCACCTTCCCACCCGTCTTCATTTCCCAGTTGATCCCAGTACAAGTGCTCCAGCCTCAGCTCACACTGCACCTGGCCACACTGCAGCCTCCTCATGGTGTTAGCTTTCTTTTTTTTTTTCTTTCTAACATCATTTTGCAAGTATAAAATGAGGATTATATAAAAATCTGTCCCCCAGGCAGGCTGCAAAGAAACACATTGGAGCTAAGCCTGCTCCTGGTGCTCTATATGGTGAGAAACAAAGAATTCTTTTCTAGGAAGGTGGGATCCAGCTGAGAGCTCACGGGGAAGCACCAGCAGCTCCCCAGCCAACCAGCAGGCATTCCCTGGAGGACCTTGGATGG
>NW_008622882.1:0-1308 GCF_000691845.1 Merops nubicus | reverse complement strand
CCGCCCAGGGAAGGGGGTCTCCCTGCAATTCCCAAGCAGTTTTCAACTTGCAATAGGGACACCCCCCGACCATCTGTGCTGTGGGGAGAGGTTCCTCTGCCTGGGGCTTTGCAGCTGGAGCAAGCAGGATTAAGAGCTGAGAGCAGGGTGGGATGCCAAGGGAGCCTGGCGCAGGGGAGAGGGGAGCAGAGCCACTCCCCTATTCCCCCGAAACCCAGCAGGGTTTCTCGGTGCGCAGTAAGTAAAGGACATGCTGGGACTGTCCCGAGGACAAGGAGGGAGCAGCAGGTACCTGAGGAGCAGAGGGTGACCAGTCCCTCTTGGTGTTGGGTGAATTATTAATTGCCGTGTGCCATCGTGAGCAGTGCCCCGGTCCCCAGCTTCCTGCACGGGGCATGGAGGGGTGCGCCTGGCTGGGCACGGATCACAACGGGGTTCACAGGATGTCATAGCTTAGGGCTGTGCTGTGACACCCAAGCATGACCAGACGAGCTCATTTCTTGCCTTGGCTGTAACCCCTGCACGGCAAAGTGCCCGTGGGCAGCCGTGCTGGCAGCCACAGCCCACCCGTGCAGCCAACCTGCCTCCGGCCACCCGACTCCCAAGACCAGCTCTGGGTCATCACCACCACCCCATCCCTGCCCCTGAGCTGCTGAGGACGAGCCACTCTGATCTGCTCTCCGTGGTGGAGAAGGACTCGCTGGAAGGATGGAAAGCCGAGCTGCACTGGCAGAGGAAAGCAAGTTAAACCTCCTTCCCTCCCTCCCTGTTTTGATGGGGAAATCTGCACAAATCCAGTGTTATCCTGGCGCTTTGGGGCTGGGGCTGTGCCCAGTTGCTGGCAGAGCCCGCACAGCCTGGCACAGCCCTCTCTGCTGCCTCCCTGGCCGCCCAGCCGCTGTGCTGAGACCGTGCCAATTCGTTTCATCCAGGGCGAGCAATGGCAGCTCCCCGCTGAGCGGGGCTGGACGGGGCGGCTTCACGGCCTCGCTTGGCTTTGCCTGCAGGAATGAGCAGAGGAGGAGGAGGAGGGCTAGTGCCCCAGCAGGGAGGAGGGACTGTCACCAGTCCCCTGGTGACACTCTGCCAACTCATTGCATCCGGCCTCTGCCCTCCCCTTCCAGCTGCCTGGGCTGGACTGGAGCTGCCCGGATGGCAATGGCTGCCCTGCAAGCCATGCATCCCCAGGCATTCGTTAGGGGCAGGGCACTCCGTGGACATGCAGGGGACGAGTGTGGCAGCTCTGGGACATTTGTGGGGTGGAGGGAGCTGGATGGCAGTGGCAGGACCACAGCACAGTGCGCGGGA
>NW_008622881.1:2133-2500 GCF_000691845.1 Merops nubicus | reverse complement strand
CGGGCGCTGGAAGAGATCCGGGGGTTAGCGATGTGGGGAGGGCCTCGGCGCGTTGCTCTGCGGTACCCCGCAAAGGGCTCTTCCCGCCACACGGGAACCTCTCCAAGCCCCCAGGAACCCTCCAGCCTTGGTGAGCACTAAGCCACCACGGAACCCTCTGTCCACGCTCCTCCCCAGGAGCACCTTCCAGCCCTTCTTCTTGGTCCCCTTTCTGTCTCCATCCCACCCTCTCGTGTTCCTCTCACTCATGTACCACCCTTGGGAGGGTGCACAATGCTCAAGAAGGTGCACAACCCCTGAGAAACTCCACAGTCCTTGGGAACACCCACAACCCTTGGGAACATCCACAACCCTTGGGAACACCCAC
>NW_008622881.1:0-1831 GCF_000691845.1 Merops nubicus | reverse complement strand
GATAGGTGTGCACACCTGGGGAAGATCCATTACCATTGGGAAGGTTCCATAACCCTTGGGAAGCTCCACAACTCTTGGCAACATCCACAGCTCTTGGGAACACTCACAACCCTTTGGAACATCCACAACCCTTGGATAAGGGTGCACACCTTGGGAAGATCCATTACCATTGGGAAGGTTCCATAACCCTTGGGAAGCTCCACAACTCTTGGCAACATCCACAGCTCTTGGGAACACTCACAACCCTTTGGAACATCCACAACCCTTGGATAGGTGTTCACACCTTGGGAAGGTCCATTACCATTGGAAAGGTTTCTCAACCCTTGAGAACATCCACAACCTTTGGGAAGTTCCACAGCCCTTGGGAATGGGCACAACACTTGTAAGACTCACAACCCTTGGGAACATTCACACCCCTTGGATAGCTGTGCATCCCTTGGAAAGATCCATAACCTTTGAGAAGGCTCAACAACACTTAGGAAGGCGCACAGCCCTTGGGAAGATTCACAACTATTTGGGAGGAGTGCAGCCATCAGGAAGGTGGACAACCCATGGGAAATCTCTCTCCACCCACCTGGAGCTCGCCACAGAGGGGTGACCCGTGTGCTTTCTTGCTCAGCCATCATGCAGTGAGCCCCTGCAGAGCCAGGAGTCTCCAGGCCCCAGGACCAGTCTGATGCTGGGGTGCTGGGAGCCACCTCCTCCAAGCAAAGGGTGACCCCTTGTACTAGATCAGCCTGTGCAGCCTCACAGCAGGATTCATCTCCACGAGTTACTGCTCCTCAGTGGCACCCTGTGGGGCCCCCGTGCTGTCCAAGGCAGAGGACACGGTGGCTTCCTGTGCCCGGGCACATCAGGGTCCCCACGGAGACCTGACATCCTCCACTCACAAACCCCAACATGTGGAATGGGCTAAGCCAGCAAAAATCCAGCCTGGGAGGTCACCGTGGTCTCCTCCAGCCTGGGAGTCTCCAGCACCCATCAGGATACATTTTGGGGGTGCTTTCACCCCAAAGCACCGAGCGCACCCATGGGTGGGAGCATCCTTTGCTCATCCCTCTGCAATACCCCACAAAGGGCTCTTCACACCACCCAGCAACCTCTCCAAGCCCCCATGAACCCCCCAACCTCAGTGAGCACTAAACCACCACGGAACCCTCCATCCAGGTCTCCAGCACCCATCAGGATACATTTTGGGGGTGCTTTCACCCCAAAGCACCGAGCGCACCCATGGGTGGGAGCATCCTTTGCTCATCCCTCTGCAATACCCCACAAAGGGCTCTTCACACCACCCAGCAACCTCTCCAAGCCCCCATGAACCCCCCAACCTCAGTGAGCACTAAACCACCACGGAACCCTCCATCCAGGCTGCTCCCCAGGGCAGCATCCCCCCCCAGCTCAGCACCCCTGGGCCACCAGCTTTGGGGAACCATCTTTTTGTCAGGGAGAAAGCAGCAAAGGTAAGAAATCCATGCAAAAAAAAATACCCAACTAAAAATAAAGCATGAGGCTGCTCCCCAGGGCAGCATCCCCCCCAGCTCAGCACCCCTGGGCCACCAGCTTTGGGGAACCATCTTTTTGTCAGGGAGAAAGCAGCAAAGGTAAGAAATCCATGCAAAAAAAAAATACCCAACTAAAAATCAAGCATGCTGGGAGGATTTCTTGGACCTGCCCGGCTGGATTTTGGGGTTAACCCCTCCTGGGTGACCACGGGCGACAGCTCAGCCAAAACCCAGAGCACACAACTTCTGCTGGGGGTGAGGAAGCCTCGGTGGGGATGAGGAAGCTCTTCTCCTGCCCCCCACATCGTGCTACCGGGCACCTCAGGCCT
>NW_008622880.1:10135-13263 GCF_000691845.1 Merops nubicus | reverse complement strand
TGACTCCCCAGCTTTGATCCTGCACCGAAGAGGTTTTAAGTGCAGAGAGGAGAGGCAAACCTTAGGCTACCACTTACTGGAGGGCGAGCAGAGATACAAACAGAGGTAGCTTGCCTGCAGTCACCTGGGGAGCCCAGCTCAGTCCCCTGGGGGATGTCTGCATGGCCCCCAGCAGAACTACAGCGAACCAGGGCTGTCCACCAGCAAAGACCCATCACAGCACATGTCGTTGGACACACACGCCCCAGTGTTCTGCAATCGCCCCTGCAGCAGTAGGACTCAAACTTCTATCATTGCAGAGCTTCAGGTAAAACGGCATCTGCAAGAGTTTGTAAAAAACCAAACTTGGCCCAAGTTGCCTTCATTACAAATTTTCCACAGCTCAGAGCAAATATATTTGTTCTTACCTCACTTGCCATCTGTCAAAAATTTAGACCCTCAACACCTCAAATGTCTGGAGTGCCTTTTGAGGCAGGCTGGAGGTCTTCTGATGAAAGCAGGGACTGCTGCAACATCAAAACTTTCAATCTTTAGGGGCTTTTTCCTCCCTCCTCTCATCTTTGACAAATGGAGCTTTAATGAGGGAGTGAACTTTGCGGAGTCCTCGAGGAGATGAGAGCGCTCTGGCTCCTGCTCCTGCAGCAGGTGGCCCCTGTTCCCAGAGCCTGAGGAGATGCACCTGCCAGCCCAGCCGAGTCCCCTCAGCCCCTGGGGCAGCAGAGATGCTGCCGACAGCACGAAGAGGTCAGGGTGGGGAGAAGCATCCAAAAAGCAAGGATGGCAAAATAAGCAGGAAGCCAAGGCTGAAGTCACCTTAGGCACTGTCACTGCCTCCCCCAACTGTTTCAGAGCTGAAAACCAAGAGCTCAACCCTCAGAAGACCAAGATGGGATAGGAAAGCTTACAAACGAGCCAACAACATTGGAAAATCTTTCCTTAATTCTCAGTTCAATGTAGTGAATCAATGCTGTTGCACTGGAGTCTGTTCACATAACAAGAAATTCAAGTGATTTTGCAGAAATAATCCTGAGGCAACAGGTGAAGGGAGAGGAAAAGGCCTACCAGATGAAGACACTCTTTAAATTAATAAGTCACTGAAATAACTCAGAGAGCTATTTCACTAGAACTTTTAGGGGCGTTTTTAAAGCATACCAGTGAATCGACAAAAGACGTTCTTCACATTCTTCACTCCCCCCATGGTGTAGAGTCCCCAGGACCTCAGCACACGCTGGCAATGAGGCCGACTCGCAGGCGTCTCCCTGGCCTGTAGCTCCCGCTGGTGTCGTACAACGGCCCCAGGCTGCAGAGCTGGCAGAGTGCAGTGAATGGGCACCCCCTGCGACATCAGAGCTTTTGACACCCTGTGTTAGCACTGCTGTCCTGGCTTAATTCCAGCTTGTGTAGCTCTGTCCTGGCGTTCCCAGATGCCCTGTGTTGCCGGCCAGGGAGGACGATCTCCCTTTGGGTCCCCTGAGCCGTGGCCTCTCCCGCCCCGCCCCGCAGAGCAGCTGCAGCACCCAGTCCCGGGGCGGCTGCAATTGCAGCCACACGTCGCTCCTGGACCCACCAGAGAGCTTTTTAAAGCACGTGCTTCAAGATGGGATCTTCTTTACATGGAGGAGTTAGGCTGTGCAGCCATTACACGCACAGGAAGAGCGCAGGACTCTCCGAGTGGTGCTGTGGAGGGAGGCGATGCGAAGAGCCCGGGGTTCAGTCCCCAACAGCCCCGACCTTGAGCAAACAGATGGATGTTTTTCGAGCTGGCCTGGCAGGTAGGAGGCAGTGAGCTGTGTCTGAGCTTCCTCACTTGACCTTCAAGGGAGAGAACCAATCTGAATAAAAATTTAAAAAACACACCTTATCACTAGTGAGGAAAAAGGGATGAGAAGTTAGGTTGTTTCCTTCCTATTTATCCTCTTAAAACTTACAGTGAGAGCTCATCTTAACAGGAAGGCATTTGTATGCCAGAGAGAACAGCTGAGGTTTTATTTTGCTTCGAAGTATATATGATAGAACAGCAAATGTGTCTGTGAAGCAGCAGAAGGGGACCTTGCAGAATTTTTTTCTACATTGGTAGAGATGGTTACTCTTTTTTCCAAAGGGATATATATCTTTGTCTCAGTTTTCTGTGTACGTTTTCACTTTCTCAGAGGCCCAAGTAACTTATTCAATGTGAAAATGCTGTGAGATGCAGTGCAGATGTGTCACCTTCCACTTTTCCCCACGAGCTTGGCCAGCTCATCACCCCATCAGTCAGGAATATGCCCCTGCAGGGAGCAGCCTCAGGTCCCTTCAGAGGAGTATGCAATAAAGATGGGATATGAGCTTGTGTTCAAAGATCAGCAAGAACAATTCCCTTTTAAAATTAATTATTACTGACATCTAACACAATTGTAGCATGCAGGCAGACACCAACAATTAATTAATCAGCACTTTTCAAAAAAGAAAGTATTGATTTGTTGTTCCTCATAAACCTGGAATATTAGATCGAGGACAAGACAATTACATGAAGCAAGGGAAGGAAATTGCCTTTCATGAATAAGATAAATGGGAAGGGGTCTGAGAGTCCCTGGTTTCCTTACAGGATACCTGCATCCCCATCAGGGTCACTGCGCCAGAAAGGCACGTTCAAAACAGCTAACTTGTTCTCTGAAAAATTAATTTTCCCCGGTAAAAAAAAAAAAAAATATTGGAGAAGCCGTGGTGCTGGACCCAGGGAAAAGAAACAATCTCCACAGATGCTTGTTCTTAGACAGACGCTCTGCCCATCTCTCCTGCAGCTGACAGGGTGGTGCCCGGAACCACAGCAGAGACCCTGGGGAGACGTGCTCTCCTCACCTCCTGCTGCACCAGCCACCGCGGAGCCACGGTGCCACTCCTGCCACTCTCTGGCTGGGCGGGACCCGGCTGCCGCCACAGCCCGGGGGAAAGCTTCCCAGCAGACCCCTTCCCTGCCAGAGAGTGTCAGCCTCTGAATCCCAGAGCATTTTCTGTGAGCAATTGTGTTCTGGCTGGGCGGGACCCGGCTGCCGCCACAGCCCGGGGGAAAGCTTCCCAGCAGACCCCTTCCCTGCCAGAGAGTGTCAGCCTCTGAATCCCAGAGCATTTTCTGTGAGCAATTGTGTTAC
>NW_008622880.1:3877-10109 GCF_000691845.1 Merops nubicus | reverse complement strand
CTTCCAGACAGCCATGGCACCTGGGATCCCAAGACAGCTTGGCCAGGGTATCGTGCCATCAATCACACTGGCTCTTCCTGGGGCAGAAGTGTCTCTTTTTAATTATCTGCCCTGTGTGTGACTCGAGTTCATCATTCTCAATCACACCTCTCTGTCTCTCTACATAGGTGTTATTTCCCCACCATAAATGCTCTTTCCCACGAGATGGAAGCTCCCCTTCCCTTCCTGCTGTGCCCGGGGCAGGGAGCGGCACTGGCAGGGGCACAGGGTGCCCAGCCCTACCCCCTGGTGCTGCTGCTCCTTTCCAGTCATGCTCCCTGTGCCCCCCAGCCCCATGGAACTGGTTTCCAAAGGAAGAAAACAAGCCTTGCTGGTGTCTGTTGTAAGCCCACAGTATTTTCAGCTGTCTCCATAATGAGGTCCCTTACATTAGAAGTACAGAAACAGAAATCAACACATTTCAGGGAAATCTCATATAGCCACCACAAGTTCCCTTAAAAAGGATTTTTTAGGTAACTTTTACAAGAAATCTTGGGGGTTCAACAATTCCCAGTGACCTCAGAGGGGCACTGTGCTTTTTCAGCTCTCTTGTGTCTCCACAGTTTTGTTGTTTTTTTTTTTTTTTAAATATAAATTCAAGAATATTTTTTAATTGTCATCCAAAAGCCAGAAAAGACATGTGCTTCCTTCTCAGAATGCCTCCACAAAGCCTTTCAATGTTTGGGGCGTTATTTGGAGGTTTTGGAAAATTGGAAACAATTTGACCAATTCAACAGGGAAGAAAGGTTCCCACTGAAAGATGCCACACTCCCTGCCAGCCTGCCCAGCAGCCTCCAGAGCTCTTTGAAAGCCCAGAGGGTGTGTGGAAGGAGCCACGCTGTGGGCAGGCAGGCATCACTGTGAGCTGGTGGGCATCACTGCAGGCATCGCTGAGAGCTGGTGGGCATCGCTGTGGGCTGGTGGGCATCACTGTGGGCAGGCAGGCATCGCTGAGAGCAGACAGGCATCACAAGCAGGCAGGCCCAGGCTGCCCTGGGCACGACTCTGCCCCTTCCCTCCCACCTGCAACAACAACAGTTCAGCAGGCAGCTGCTGGCTGCCCATGCTCTGCCTGCTGCCCCTCCTCTAGCAAGGCACGGGAGGCCCCGGAGGAAGAGGTGTAAGTGAGCAGTGAATATTAGCTCTGGTTACACAGCGTTTGATGACAACACAGCCATGCACATGCAAATCCCGGTGAAAAGCAGCCTCAGAGCAGATCTCAGCTGGCTGTTTCCATGGCCGCAGGGCAGAACTGCCTGCTGGAGCCAGCTAGCTAAAAAAAAAAAAATTATTCTTCCATCCAGAATTTTACACTCCCTTCCCCCCTGGAATTATGTGCATAGTTTTTAAGCCATCAACTCCCGTTTCTGTTCCCGCCACATCTTTCCTGTAGAGATGCAAGCGATGCTGTGTGTCCAGCTGGGAGCTGCCAGGTGGGTCTGTGCCCTCCAGCCCCTCGACAGCTCTCTGAAGGTGTATTTCCAGCCTGCTGCTCTGAGCTGCTCCTTGCCACGAGCACCCAAATGGGGCGTCAGACACTGCAGCGGGGTGACAGGCGGGCTGAGGCGGGGCTGGGCTGCTGGGGCCAAGGAGGCAGCTTGTGCAGCATCTCACTGAAAAGAGACAGCCCCAGCTCCAGGAACGTGAGGAAACCTGCTGCTCAGCAGAGCTGGATGTCGAGCCTGAGGTAATGCTCAGGTGCTGAAGAGGGTGACCTGCTCCATGGGGCAGGCAAAGCCCCGAGCAGCACGATGTGAGCCACCAGAGGAGGGGGAGCATGCCCCTGCCTCGCAGCCGGGCAAGCCCAGGGTGGCCCACAGGAGCCCAGGGTGGCCCACAGGAGCCGTGGGGCTGCCCCACTGCACGCTGCCCAGGAGCAAAGCCGTGGTGAGCAGGGGTAAAGGCACCCAGCAGAGGTGCAGGTATCTCACCATGCTGAAACTCACTCTGAAATGGACAAGACTCTCTGAGTAACTGTGGATCTTAGACTTTATTTTCCAGCCTAAGCCTTTCTATATTTCTAATCTGTGGTCATGCCTCCATTGATGTGCAATGATGCAAGTAGTGAATGAGGCTTTTCAAATATCTGACAGGCCTATCCAGTGACTCCAGACCTCTAAAACGTGTCTCAAGGGAGCCTCAGTGAAGCAGCATTCTCCATACCTGTGTTTTTAAATTGCCCATTTAAGATCTTCAGTCACTGGGACACCCACAGTTGCACAATCAGCCCATCTCTGGGTCCACATCCAGCTTAATATGAGGGAGATTTTCAAACAAATCTTTCAATGTCACCTGCACTCCACAATCTCCATCTGTTCTGCAAACTACTCCTCAGAGACTGAGAACATCTCCTCCCTTATTTACACAGCAGGCCCTGGAACAGGGACACGATCACCTTGCCTGTTCAGCAGACTGACAAACAACCTGACACAACAGTTGCAAGGAATTAAAACCTGACTCCGAAAGCCAAGGCTTCATGAGCAGAAGCTGTTTGCTTGCTGCATAGACAAAGGTGGCTGTCCACCCTCCAGGCTGAGGGGGTTTGGCTGGGGGTGTGCTCAGACTCAGGCGCCGTGTGGGCACACGTCAGTCAGCTTTGCTGGGTTTCGTGTCAGAGGGATGTGCAAATTCTCAATGCTACAAGTTTTTGGCCTGAATTCCTGAGGAAACGATTCTTCTTCAACTGTGCTAGCCAGCATGTCACCTTACAGCCTTGCTTCTTCATCCTCTATTACAAACCTTTTTTCTTTAAATATGTTTTTATCCTGTTGTCTGTTTTCCCAAGGAATCTGACAAGAACACCAGGGCTTCTGAGTTGCCAAAATTCTGGCACATTTCACCCCACATCAGCCCGCTGATTGCAGAGCAGGCTGACGGCAGTTCTGGGTCAAGGGAAACCCTCCTTCCCGGTGCTGCTGCCCAGAGGGGCTCCCCACGACAGTGCTGACCACCCCCCGCAGCTCAGCGCAGGGGTCACGCGGGGTGGGCGGCGGCTGGGCTGCTCACACGTGCAGGGACAGACCCACACCCCGACTATGGCACCCGAAACCGCAGCGGCTCTCTGCCGTGACAGCCAAGCACTGCTCACCCAGCCAAAGAGCTGCACCCAGGCACCGCAGCTGCCTGAAGAACTGAGAAAGAAACAAAGCGCAGGAGACAGGTGGGCTCCCCAGCAGGGCTGAGCCCGGGGCTTCCAGCAGCTTCCCCTCACCCTGCTATGTGCCAGTCCTGGAAAACCGTTAGGAGGATGCGTCCCCCCACAGGAACAGCTTGACTGCGTCGGTAACTGGCTCCCATCTGTATCACAGGGATACCCCTGCTGGGAAGTGTAACGCCAGAGCAGCCTAATTAGAGAGCATCCGAGCACTCCCAGGCTCAGCAGGGCTGATCTCATCATTTTCTTGAGAGTTCTGTCTTCCAACACCAGAAATATACCTGAATAGAAGGCTTCCCTATATCCCTTCCCTTTAAAGCCTGCAGCAGTCTAAGGCTGCTGGAGAAGATGGTGCAATTCTAGAGCAGTGCAGGGCCCCCCAGGGTGACCTGGAGTCACGCAGTGGAGCGGGCAGGGAGCAGCGGGGTGGGCAGGCTGCACTCCAGCCTGTGCCCTGCTGGGAGCAGGGGTCCCATTCGCTCCCCTGCTCATTCATCTTCCTTTGTATTTTTCCTCTTGTTTACGGTAAAGGAGTAAATAAAGCTGTTCTTATGGCAGCTCAAAGACACCTCATCTCTTGCCTTTTTAGTGGTTTAAGCCTAGCTGGTGAAGACTGAACAGCTCCTGAACCCTGTGGGATGCTGTCACCCTTCTCCTGCGGCACCGGGAATCTCATCCGGCCTTTCTCAGAGGCGTTAACAGCTGCTTTCAGGAGCACAGCCCTTCTGCTTCTGTGGCATTCACACAGGGTACCACAGTCAGAGGACATGTCTAGTAGCTTTTTCCTCTGTATTTTAATATCTTGCCTCTACAATCCTCCCAGAGAATTTCTTGACAAGCCTGAGGTTCAGTCCCTCCTCCATAACACTTCCCCCATTACCTGCAATTCTTAATGCAAAATACTGTTTTCACAAGTCACTAAGACCATTTGGAGGTGGGAAGGAGAAGAGGATTGTCAAATACATGATTTCTGACACAAAGCCTCCACCCCCCTGCTCAAGCAGGTCACCTGGAGCAGCCTCCCCGGGACCACCACCAGTCGGGCTTTGAGTATCTCCAAGGATGGAGAGCACAGAGCCTCTCTGGACAGCCTGTTCCAGGGTCTGGCCACCCTCAAAGACAGAAGTTTTCTCTGATGTTAAGTGTAATTTCTTGCATTTCCCTTTGAACCCATGCCAGCTGCAAAACTAGAAGATAAATTTTGGAGATTGCAAAACAGAGACAGCAGATCTACCCACAGGACTTGTTGTAAAGGAACAATCCAATCAAGGTGAGTGCTTGTTTTCACATCTCCTGCAGAGAGAACTACTCTTCATCTATCCAAAAGCAGCCCTGCTTCAAAAAACGTGCTGTGAGTGAAGCTAATGGGCACAGAAAGACAACTTGTTTTGGTTGCACTGTCAGGAGACCTTTGTTTCTCCCAGGAGAGGAAACGGGTTCCTTGCACCAAAGAGCACTGACACCTTTTCTTTTGGCCTGGTGTTTTCTGTACCTCATCTGTGCTCACACAAGGTCCCTTGTCAAAATAGTGACAAGATGTAAATTATCTTATCATTTCTTAAAAGCAATTAATTTAATTTTAAGTTGTAAACCTGGTGAAATACCACATGGGGATACAGCCTCGGTTTCTATGTTATGTGTTTTTCCATAATTAAACAAACTGAGGAAAAAAAAAAAAAAAGCCAGCTAGGAAGCAGGACCAAATAACCAAGGGTTCTTTTTGCCCTGCATTGCTATAGTGTGGCACAGATAATGCAAAGCTCTCACCAGACCTCATACAGTGTGACAAGGCAATTTCCTCCAGGCTGCTTCTTCGCTATTCAGCTCGTGTCTTATTGACTGTATAAATCTGATGTGAAAATAATTCCTTATTTCCCTTAAGATAGCAATATAATGAGAAAATAGCACGCTGTACAACAGCTAGTCTTAGCAGAAGTTTTAAGTGATAACTTTGGGGTGTGTGTCTTTTCAGGAATGCAGCGTATCGATGCAGGTGCTCTCAAAGCAGCCTGATGCTGCTGTGCCAGCCCCAGCCCCCCCGGGCAGGGGCACAGGGGGCACCAGCTCCTCAGGCAGGAGTCACAGCCAGGCCATGGCATCTGCCCCTGGCTCTGCCCCAGGTAGGTCCCGCATGGGGCAGCCCCGATGGGCTGAGCAGAACAGCACCACTCCACCAGGAAGGTGACACAGGAAGGAGGAAAGGGTGAGGAAAATTGCCAGTTTCAGCTCACTGTTGCTTGCTGTATACTTAAGTATGCTTCCAAAGTGCATCAAGTCATGGAGGAAGCACAGATGTGCAGAAGGGAGAAGACAGAAAATGGAGAAGGGTGATGAGAATGCTCCTTAGCTCTTAACAATCCACTGAACACGTCCAGAGGTTTCAGTTGCCTGAATTCCCATGCCCAGTCCTGTGCTTGAGCTCCAGCTACTCCCAGTGCAGCCCCAGCACCACAACCAGCACTGGTTCTTCCTGCCTTTGGTTACAGCCCTACTCACAGGGGCTTTCCAGGGCAGGTTATAAAGCATCACACCAGCTCTCAGTGTCTTGCACACCACAGCTCATTATTTAGAGATAAAAGGCTCCCTAGTGAACGTGTTGCAAGCTTTCTGTTCAAAGATCATGTTATAAAGTGCTTGAGTGTGAGGATTGGTGATCAAAATTAGTATTGTGGTTCCTCTCTGCAGGAGGCCAAAGCTGGCGGGGCCCCTGGGGAGTCAGAGGCATTTCCTTCCAAAACACAGCTCCTATCTCCCCCAGCTCCAAAAAAACGTCCAGAAGTGCAAAATGCACCCGTGCCCAGCTTCACCAGAGCCGGGAAGGTCCCCTGGCCCTGCCTGCCCAGCCGTTAGCACAGGGCTGTACCCTCTACCCCAGCAAAGCCCACACGGGGCCCTGGTGCCACCCCCCCGACACCCTGCAAGGGGAGCCTGGCTGGCACTGCCAGGCACACAGGCTGAGACAAGCTCTGCAAAGATGAGCAGGTTTGGTCCCAGCGTTCTGGCTGCATTTCCTTTCCAGCATCTCCCTCTTGTTGCATT
>NW_008622880.1:0-3846 GCF_000691845.1 Merops nubicus | reverse complement strand
TGCGTTGTTCTCCCCCCCCCCCCCCCCTTGTTATTTAGCACTTTAGAAACAAAACTGATTAGAGATGTCTCACCAGAGACTGTTTGGGGAAGTAGAAGGAAGCAGTATTAAAAGCATACTGAATATTCATTCAACAATGAAATACTAATTCTGCTTAGCATGAGGAAGTACATTTTTAAAGTGAAACTTGAACGTCAAGGTGAATATTAATTATGCTGCTGTTGGTTTTTTCCTCAGCAGATCTCATTTCTAAGTTGTAGTTCTGCAAATTCGCATACAGAACTAAATTCATCACTGAGGGTGAACAAAAAAAATAACATAAATGAGATTTTTATGTGCAGGGCGTGTAGCAAATACTAAAGATTTGCCAAATGCAAAGTCCACAGCAGTTTCATAAATAACAACTAGATGCCAAGAGGTTCTCCAGGGCATCCTGCTTTCAACAGCAGCTTTAAGCCTGGATAGTAGCTCAGGATGCAGCCTTCACACAGGGCGTTTCCCTCAAGGAAGAATCCTGTCCTGCTGCTCATGTCCTGCTCCAGGGCAGCATGGGTTCACCTGCAGCCAGTTTGGGCTCTCCCTTCCCTTGGGGCAATTTGTGGGCCCATGGATGGTGCCTCCTGGGTAGGGGAGTACCAGGGCTCTCTGGCCTCTCACAGTGCTTTTCACTGTTCCAGGTGAGTGATGCTGGGCTGGGGTCTGGCTGGCAGCCTGGCACCTTCACCAGCTTGTATCACCCACATGCTGTCACCTCAAGGAGGAGCATGATGGGGACAGGAGGAAAAGCAACTATCACTGTCAGCTACACAATGCTTAAACACAATGGCAGGGCTGGGCTTCATGCCAAACCCTCCAAACACCTATTTTCTAACAAAGGGTTTTTTTTCACACTCTATGGAAAACTATTCCCCAGCTTTTCAGAAACAAAGTCCCAGTTCACTGTTATTAGACTTGAATCTCAATGTACATGTGCAAAGAAAATAAGAAGAGTCAGTTTTTATGGAGAAGCTGCCTTAGGGGTTTCATTCAAAATGATCGTCTTCAATTTTATTAAAATCAATAGGAGATTTTATTACAGTATAAATTAAATGAGAAGCTATTTGCTTCTCGCATACCAGGAGCAATAGTATGAAAGCGGCTTCAAGCGATGATATTCACCCAGATGTCGTAGCTAATGTAATCTATGTGCGAGTGTGGAGTTTCATTTCTTTTCCTCTCTTACTTTTTCATCCCTTAAACACCAGGCATAGTTCATGAAATGCGACTGAGGCTTACAGATGATTCTCAGATATTTCTAAAGGCTCAGGCTCACTAATGGTTGAAACACTGGAGGGAGCTCAGAAAGGACCCGAAAAAATTATTGAGGCCTGTAAGAAATGCTCTACAGTGAGTGATTAAAGAGCTCAATCTGCTTAGTTTATTAAAAAAGAAGGCTAAAGGTGACTTGATTACAGGGTATTACGTTCACAGGGACAAAAATACGAGGGACTAAACGGCTTCCAACCTGCCAGAGAACTGCCAGGGGGGTGAGAGCACACACCCAGCCAGCAGCTTTTTGAGCAGGGGGAAGGTGCTGCTGGGATGAGCCCCCGGCTCGCTGGGCCACCTCCCTTGCCCCTCTGCCAGCCATAAGTCCTGCTCATGCCCGTGCCCAGTGGCCATCCGACGCTGGGGACACGAGCCACTGGCGTGGAGGGGTGGAGGTGAAGGGATTTGGGTTCAGGCTCTGCAGGCAGCGCCTTTGTCTGCCACGGCGGGGAAACTTTTAAACACACGGTCCCGTGGCAGTCCAGTCAGGGCACTGCTTCGAGGACTGACATCTCCAAAACACGAGTGAGAAAACTGTGGCTTTGACGGAGATGCCAGGATGCTGGTGGCGCTCCAGGAAAAAACTGAAATGCTATATTACAGCAGATGAAAGATAAGCTACAATAATAGCCAATATTCTGTCAAAGTTGATCTAATAATCACTTAGACTAGACATAAGTGCTTGAAAGGTTAATGTGCTAACAACTCATTTCACCAAGCTACCATATATCAGTAGACAAATAATTTAAATAAATATATACACACTCAAAAGAGGGTCAGCAGGGCCCAGTAAATGCAGGTCAGAGTCTGAAATGCTGCCAGTTATTATCACTCTGAAGGGAGAAATGGATGTTAGGCTGATTTGCATAGGGAGAAGCTGGCCCCAAATGCCGAAGACAGAGGAATTAAACACAGGTGACAGCCAGTTACATGGTATTTTAAGTTCATCCCAACACATGATACAAAAGTACAGCATCCCCCAGCCCCCCTAGATCTTGGAGGACCTGCAGAAGTGCCAAGGTCTCTGTCATCACAGAGCCTGGCACACACACAGAGCCACAGGGCCTGGGCACGGACAGACACCCTGACTGTTGCCCTGTTTCAGCCCAGTTGCTAATGCAGGCTCAGAGCACCACACAGCTATCGGTGTCTCCCACCAACACAGAGAGATGCTGGCAGGGACAGAAGTGGTTTCTTCCTGGCAGGACTGGGAGCACCTCCACCAGCTCCTCTCCAGGATGGCAGCAAGATAGCCTGCTGGCCTCTTCCCTGCCCCAAGCCAGCAGAAGTGCTGAGGCTGGGACATGGATGACTGCTAAAATGGCCTTCCTATGTCCAAAGTGGCAGAGCAGGACCTGAGCCTCAGGTACCTCTGGGGATGAGGGTAACGATGAGGATTTGGTGCAAAAAAGATGCTGCATCCCCTGCTCCCACCATCCTTAGTGTGGAAATTTGCTGCTCTTCTCTTGCTGCCCTCAACCGCTTGGACAAACACCACCAAAAACAGGGAGTCAGGATGAGGAGGGGTTGGGGTGCTGCAGACACCCATGGCCTCGGCCCCAGCAGGGAACGGCTCAGACAAGGGGAGCAGCCCCTGCAGCCCACCCCTCGCACAGCCCCTCAGACCCCACAGTGTTCCCAGCTGCCAGCAGGCGTGGGTGGGGAGGAGAGGAAACACACCCATAGGGCTGTTCCAAGCTTTTTTGGTTTTACTGATTGTAGGGAATTGAGGTGGGGCGAGGGGGAAGTTTACTACAAAACACAGGACAGAAACAGATGTTGGAGCTCAGTTCACCCCTGCTGCCTCCTGTACCATGACTCCAGCAGCAGCCTCCAGCAAGCCACGGGGTGCTGGTCCCTCGCTGCTCTGCACTGCAGCGCTCACTGAGGTGTCAGAATGACAAAAATTGAGTAGCAGCACCTTTGGTCTTTTTCAGCATAACAGGCGTTAAAGCAATTCCTTTTCCACTTTAAATCAGACCTTTGGTTTCACTGGAAATGGGAAAGGGAAGGGATGAGCATTGAATAGTGATTTAAAAGTGCAAGAATAAATCTTAGGCATTCCAAGCTTGAGGGCTTCGAGGGTCCTTTGCCCTCTCCTGTGCCCAGCCTTATTTCGGAGCTCATGATCCCTCTCCTGAGAGGGGTCTGCATATCCACCCTATCCCAAAACCTATCTATCTCCTTCCAAATGGGATGTCTCCCTATTAATGATACAGATAGCCCTTGACAACTAGTTTAGAGCAACTGCTTCACCTTCAGATACCTAAGGTTTAACAAGATAAATCTCACCCTACGTGCAGCCTCATAGTGGTTTGGGAGCTGCTGCAGCCCCGAGTTGATGCCTTCAGGACTCTGCACGGCAGGAGTTTGCCCTACAAGCCTCCCGGGCAAGCTCTTGTCTTTTATTCAGGCTTTACATCATGAGTCCCTGACATCCAGCTGTCACCATCACAGCTATCACACACAGCAATTAGTGTCACCACGGCCCCAGTGAAGGCAGAGTAAATCACCGAGATAACTGGTAGAAATTAGGCA
>NW_008622879.1:1107-1330 GCF_000691845.1 Merops nubicus | reverse complement strand
CGGGCCACGCGTGCCCGAGCGGCGCTGTGCTGGGCTGGAGAGCAGACCCGGCCGGCGTGGAGAAAGTGAGTGCTCAGGGCGACTGGGAATTCTGTACAATGAAAGCCCCAGTTCGCCAGGGCTGGCCTCTGCGGGCTTGATGGAGCGCAGAAGTCCCTTCGCATCCTGCCAGTACTTTCCCCCCCCCCCCCCTCCCCTTTTTTGTTTTCTTTTTTTTCACACC
>NW_008622879.1:0-1002 GCF_000691845.1 Merops nubicus | reverse complement strand
AGACTAGCTGTAAGCCCCAGGTGGGGCATCTCCCCCAGCCCTCAGCAGGAGCCTCCAGGAGCCTGCGTGTATGGTGGGCACAGAGGCACGAGTGTGTGTGTGTCAAGGAAGAAAGTATTGGAGGAATTTTCACTTTTATTGTCGTGGCTGGCTGTCCCTGCCCGGTGGAGTTGCCCTCAGACTGCTGCTGGGATGCTGTTCCCTTCAGCATCCAGGAAAAGGCGTGGAAATGGTCCCCTGATCCCCTGAACAGATTTGAAGGGTAAAATCTGCCAACTGCTCGGTATATTGATTCAAGCGCATTATTCCTCCCTGGGCAGATCCCTGCCCTGGGAAAGGAGCAATCAGTGCAGGTGCAAATAGCTTTTAATTGCACAATGTATCTCACCATGGAGGCATTTAGGCTGGATATGATACAAGTGATAGAGCAGCAGCCTGAGGAAGACCAATACGCCAGAGCCCTGCAGGGGCCAAACGACTCCTGTGCAGTACCTATGGTGTAAATGTTCATGTGTGGCTGTATGTCTGTGTTCCTACCACATATGTCTGAGATATGACGCAGTAGCGTCATGTGAAGATTCAAATCTCATCTGCAGGGAACGTGGAAACTTGTTCTCTGTAACAGTTCCCATAAAAGAATGTTGCATGCTTTCGGTGTGGATGTTTAGTGTGTGGACCCGCCTAAAGCCAAGGACAGGGTGAAGCTTCTCGCTGCCAGTGGGGTGCTGGCAGTGCGCTCTGTGCCTGCTTTGGGGACAGAGCTCTCTGTCCCAGGCTGAGCTGTGTGCTGAGACGGCCGTGGCACACGAAGCGATGTACAGGTGGCTGGATGAGGGTCCTAGAGAGTTGTCAGGCTGCCTTAGGGTGCCTATGGAGCTGTGTGCTGGTGCTTACAGCGTGTTGTGCCTCGGCCGTTGCTGCTCCGGGCCCTCAGCTGTGCTCCGGATGGGGCGTTGGCGGGCGCGTTCCGGCCCGACGGGCTCCGCTGCCCTCCGCGGGGCT
>NW_008622878.1:0-18152 GCF_000691845.1 Merops nubicus | reverse complement strand
TCGCCTCGCCGCGAGGAGGTGGGGAGGTGGCGACGGCCCCGGCCGGCCCTGCCGGGCTGCCGCGCTCGCTGGGAAAGGGATGGGATGGGGCTTTTACCCATCTTCCCAACCGCCCCCCAGCCTGGGATCCGGACGGGTAGGTGTGTTCCTCCGCACACACCTTCCTAAGGGTCTCTTAGCAGCTCTTGCTTGTGCCGTTCCGTTCGTCCTCTGTGAGGAGGGCTGCTGGAGGCTTGTTTCTCCTCGGGGCTGCTGCTCTTGGGGGGCTACTCTGTTGTGTCTCACGTGTGTATTTTTAGTGGAGCTTAAACCTACCATTGTAGATAGTGAGCCTGCTGCCCCAAGGACCTTACCTTATCTAGAAATAAACGTGGGGTTAAAAAAAACAAAGGCATAAGAAAGCTCTTTTCTGCCTGAAAGGCTGCCTGCTTTTTCCAGTTGTAGTACTAGATCTAATAAAAGCTATTGCCTCTACCTCTGAACTTTATAATGCAAAAAAGTAGCACAGCTGTCAGTGAGACAATCAGTGCGTATCAATCTCTAACTGCCTGCATAAGGAGCCTGATGTAAACTATGACATAATATGATAAGCTGCTGTCTTACTGAATTTCTTATGAGGTTGTAAATGGAATAATAGCGAGGGAGTTAATGCATAGCTTATGTAACCCTCAGTAAACTTGCATGTACTGCTTCTATTTTAAGAGCTCTATTAGCCTAAACTGGATAATATGACAACCTTATTTCTGCAGAAAATTGGACTACATGTGTCCTTGATCAGCAGCCTGAGGGGGTTACATCCTGACAGTAACTTTAAACTGAAGGCTCTTCAAACTGAAAATATGTTCTTATTCATACTGCACCAAGTACACCGGTATCTAAATATTTCTAACATGCTGTCAGCCCACTAAAGACTTGGGCTTCTTCTGTGAGAGTAGGTAGTGGATCTGTGAAAAAGATGTGGTACTGCTTTTTTTTGGGTTGCAGCCTCTGCTTTTGAGCACTTACAGTGTGAAAGAAGGGGAATACATGTGCTGTTTGGGTATGCTTGGTGTCGTGTGGTCTGTGTTGCAATGCTAGAAGCAACCCTTTGCTGCACTCCCCGTGCATCTTATGGTATACTTATGGGTGGTACCCGTGGGAGCTATCAGTAGAAAATGTTAGTGTGGGGTTTTTTGTTCCCTTTCTGTAGAGCTGTTTGTAAGCTATTCTTTGTCAGCAGTGAAGTTTGGAATAGAAAGGTTGGTGGTGTAAGGGCTAAACCAGCTGTTTAACTCTCAGTGCTACTTAAAAAGTAAAATGTAACACTTCTATGCTCTTATGTAGCACTTCTTCATTTTTCCAGAAGAAAATTGCACCTTTCAGAAGTTTCAAAAATATGCAAAACCAGACAGGATAAATGTCAACTTTGACACATACATGGAACAATACTAGATATAAAATGAAGTAAAATATTCAATTGATCTTTCCCCATTCTTAATTTTTGAGTCAGTGACAGCCAAGAAACTTAATCTTCATCCAGTTCCGTACTGTTCCCTTAAGCCCCCCAGAAGGCATTATGAGCATTCTTCTGAGAAGAAACTACACTTCCCTTTGTCAACCAGCAGTAATCCAAGGAATTAAAGCCCTTCTGGTTTGACCTGGTAAAAAATATAGCTCATCACCACAGGAGTGTGACCAGTGATGGCCATTCAGAACTAACAGTGGGGTTTTTTTTTTTTTTTGGCAGCTCACTGAGAGGAGGAGACTGTTTTACATAATTCCAGGTGCTGTTAACAGAATTACAGTAGCCTTTAAAAATAACAATGCATTGGCATAAATTCTTAATGAAATTTCATCACTTTCAGATTTTTTCAAAGGCTACAAGTAGCCTTGGGAGATACTTCTATACTCCTGCTCTACAATTTACAAACAGTAAATTTTTCTTTGCTATGAGAACTGACTTGAGCTGCTTATCAAAGATGAATGTGTGTCTTATAATGTGTAATATTCTAAAATATAAAACATATCTATATATGTTGCACGACCACATTAATTGAATGACAGGGATTAAATTGCTTAGGTCTCACACATTAAAAATGTGCCCGAAGAAGTCTTATTTACCCCTTAGAATGTGGCATTCTGTGGTATAAAAATCTTGAGGAAGGTAGGAAGATATGATGCAGGACATCAACCAACCTAAAATAATAATACATATTAGACACTGTAGATTACCTAAACTGATTTCTTTGGTGCATTCTCTGGATCATAGTATTGGAGAAAGTGGGTTTCCTAATCTTTTTCTGTATCCCCTTAACTCACTGATCCAAAAAAACCCACCTTCGAGTGGATCTGATGTTGAATCTGGAGTCTGTACAAGAAGACAGACTAAGGAGTTGGTTGAGTGGGAGGACAGGAACATCAGCAAGTTCTCAGACTAAAATAGTTAGGAACCCATATTGTTTATAGATAGCACAATGAGGAGTGTGATCTAAGGCTTAAAATCCACAAGTCTTTCTGTTGCCAAAGGACAAGGTAAAGAGCGTTTCCTGCTTATGATGATTGCCATCAGGTAAGGCAAGACCGTGGGGCCCTTCATTGTGTCAAGAAGCACTTGCTTTCCTGACCATAATGCTTTCTGCTATTCCTGGTGTTACTGCATTTAAAAGAATAAATGAAGCACCTACTGGTTAAGCAGTGAAGTAGATCTAAAGTCATAGAGACTAAACAATAGGTGTTCAGAATTCAATCTTGTCTGAGATTATGCCTCGGTGCAAATTTTGAGTTATCAAACTTCAGTGCAGATAAAGTGAATAAGAGGAAAAGCAGCAGCAGCATTTTGCTTTTGGCTCTTGTGTTTACTTCACATACTTCCTTTGATATGTCATCATAAGAAAGATACAGAAAACCCAAAAGATCCTCATGTCTGAAGCTGTAACATTATGGATAAGCTGCAGCCTAGTATGCATGTTGATATGGAGGCTAGCTTGCTGTCTTCCAGCTTTTGAAGGCTTCTTTTACTGTGATTTTTTTTTTTTTAAATGACTTATAGAAGCTCTGGAATTTTTGCCCGAGTGGGTTAATAATAAAATTCTTATATTCCAGTCCCTTTTCATTCAAATGTCTGATCTTGGAAGTGCACTTCTGTTCTGGGTACTACTCCAGCAAATGTGATTAAAACCAAGTGATCTACAGCCATCTTCCATGAACACTCAGAGGAGAAGGTTATCTTGGATTCTGACACCTGTCAGAAGTATCATAGATTCTGCAGCAAGCATGCTTATTTTGTGCACAGCACAAATAAGGACTGATAGCCTTTGGACAACACAGCTTTAATCTTCCCACAGTTTCACTGAATCTATTTACAGGAATTTTTATTTTAAAGCGTCTTGCTGAAGTCATCAACATTTTGTCGTTACTTACACTTTACTCTAGAAAGGCATTAGGAAATGTGATATCTATGTAGCCTCTGAAAAACAAACATATATTGAGTCAAAATAATTCAGGATATTTTTATCTCTTTTTTGATGTTGATTATCTCTTAGTGAAGCTTGGAAGAAATAAAAATATTATTGAGGAAAAGGAAGCCTGGTAGAAGTTGTTTAGCAGATTGTGTCAGTTTAGTCTGTTGACAAATGAAGTGGAAAATTAATTCTTTCATAGAAGCTGTTATCACATGTAAGTCAGCATGCTAAGAAGCAACCACCAAATTCTACTTTTCACATGCACTTGGAATAAATTTATGGCATTGGAATTTGAACAGGTGTTGGATTTGATGTTTGAGGAAACTTGGGCTCTTTCAGCTTTATGGCTAGAATAAGAAAATAAATTTGCTCATATTTGTATCTGCAAATTTTTTTTTAATCTTATGTTCCATTGAATAGCTAGTGTCAAACTGTCTTCGGCTAATATGATAGTTGAAAAGTGTTGTAATGCTGTTCTGCAGATGACTACCGACTGTGTAGTCTAGAAGAGATGCATTGTTCCTATAAACACAGGTGTCGTGTGCTTGAAATGGTGACATCAAGAGCCAGCTGAGAATAAAGAGACGATGGTAACGTAAGTTGCAGACATACACTGCAGACATACACTTTTGGTTTCTGGAGGTACCTTTTATACATTTAGTGTTTGGGTTCTAGACTGATTATTGGCATAAATATGGGTAACGTCCAGAAACTGAAGCAACTGCTTCTTGGTGCTGCATAGCATAAGCACATCGGTAAGATTTTAGAAGCATAGTGCAGGTTGCGGTAGGTATGGTGACTCGCCGTCCGGGCTGTGGGAGGGCTGGAGCGCACGGAAAGGCCCCTGCTGCCACCAGGTGTCAGTGCTCGCGTAGCTAAAGCCGCTCCCTCTGTGCGTCCTCCGAATTTGTGGCTAATGATGCGTCTGGGCTGGCTTTTCTTCTGCGCGGAGCAGCTGCATAGCTAACGGGGCCCTTGTGCAGGTACTAGCTCCTGGTTCGGGGGGTTGGTAGCGTTAGAACTGTGAGTAAGCTGTAAAATCTTGTGCTCAAAAATGGTATTGGATCCAGGCATCCCTAACAACAGCTGATATTTTATAAGAAATGTGACAATTTCATCCTTCCTGCAGTTGAAAGGCCTGTTATGTCTTACATGCTGGAGATGATGTGGCTGATTGAGTGAATATGGGGGAGAGCGTGCTGGGACTGTACCTCTGTCCTCAGCCTGCCTGATCCTTTCCCTTTGACTGCTAACAAGGAAGATCAGGTATGGAGGAGCACAGGCAGATCGGTATTACAGGACCGTTAAGCAACTGCTTTTGATCTGTTTGAAAATGGTCAGTTCTTGTGGAACTTAAACTGGTTGTGACTGGTGGAAGACTCACAGAAAGTAGTACTTCTTTTAGTAGTACCTTCCATATAAACAGAAAATAATCAGTTTTTCTGGGAGAAGCGAGAATCTTCCTCAAGGTATAAATTTATATAGACTTTAAAGTTACAAAATGAGTACTGTCTGGAGGGAAGGACTGTTTATTTAAAAAAAAAAAAAAAAAAACGGCAAAACCTTTTTTTTTCCCCCCTTTCCATTGGGAAGTGGGGTCACAGTGGGAGTTGTGCACCTTATTCCAAAAAAAACCCCAAACCACTTCAAAGGACAGTTGGTTTAAACTCTTGAATCTCCAGAACTGAATTGCAATTGCTTTGAACTTTTGTTCAAGTTGGCTTTGTGTTGTAACTGGTTATTTTGCAAAGGTTTAAATTGAGTAATTTATAATCTTCTGCAGCTATTAATGTCCTTTCTTCCTAAATCTGTGGAAAAAAAGAGGCTGTTGTTATCCAGCATAGCAAATAAAGTAATCTGTTAGAGAAGGTAATACTTTTTTTATATATGAAAAGAGATCCTGTTTCACATGCACTGTGTATTGCATAAGTTTTTTTAATTTAATTGTGGCTGTCATTTAAAAACAAACCTTAAATGCTGAAAGAAAACCATAATGATTTCTTGGTTTTAAAGGCTTCTTTTTTGAGACTACAGAATAATAACTTGATGTGCCAGAACCACTCTGGAGACAAAACTTAAAAGCTGGGGATAGGCATTTGCAGCTCCCATTAAAATCGGGAAATTGCCTGCTTATATATGGGTGGCATTCAGCCCACTGCCTCTTGTTAGGCAATATCAGGAGATCAGTTTGTGAACTATGTGGAACATAGCAGCTCCTTTTTGGAGTATCATGACCATTGTTAGAGATGGTGATACCTTAAGCTCAACTGCAGTTTCTACTTCTTGAAATGGAGCAAAAACTGCTGAGAGCATCTTTCACTACCCAGCAAGTATGGGTAAGATAATAGTAAAAGTGGCTTGTGGCCTTAACTGAGTCTCAAGTTTTTCTTTTTACTTAAATACAGGTTTGTAAGCGAATGGACTTGGTTTGCCAGCGGATGTTAAATCAGGGATTTCTGAAAGTGGAGAGATACCACAACTTGTGTCAAAAGCAAGTTAAAGCTCAGCTTCCAAGGTAGGTGCCAGTAAAATGTAGTTGAATGTAAACGTGCTAGACTCTTTTAAGCAGAAGGTTGACAAGGAATTTCTTGCTGGCTAAGTCTACTTAGATATCTTGAAAACTGAAAGTTGCAAATTGTTTTATACAACAAACTGGAATATTAGAAAGTGTCTCTGATATTTTAAACAGAGAGAAGTGGCTCCTCTATTACTCAACCCTTCTGACAAATCAGGCAAGGATTCCTAGGAATGATTAAATGCCATTCCTTTTCAAGACTGGCTGCCTTTGCTTACTGTATTTGGTTTGTGCAGCAAGGTTTGAGTAGTGGGAACTACAGGGGTGGCTTCTGTGAGAAGCTGCTAGAAGTTCCCCCTGTGTCTGATAGAGCAAATGCCAGCTGGCTTCAAGATGCAACCACTGCTGGCCAAGGCTGAGCCCATCAGTGGTGGTAGCCCCTCTGTGATAACATATTTAAGACAGGGGAAAAGCTACTGCACAAGAGCAATTGCAGCAGAGAGAGGAGTTGGGGGAAACAGCTCTGCAGACACCAAAGACAGAAGAAGAGCAGGAAGGGGGTGCTCCAGGTGGTGGAGTAGAGATTCCACTGCAGTCCATGGTGAGGCAGGCTGTGCCAGTGCAGCCCATGGAGGTTAGGGGTGGAGAGCCCTGTGCCAGAGCGGGTAGATGTGACCAAAGGATGTTGTGACCCCATGGGAAGCCTGCACTGGATTAGGCTCCTGGCAGGACCTGTGGCACCTTGTAGAGAGAGGAGCCCATGCTGGAGCAGGGGAAGGGTGAGGGAGACCTTCCCCTGAGGAGGAAGCAGCAGCAGAAACAACATACTATGAACTGACAACCCCTATTCCACTATCCCTCAGTGCCATTGGCAGGGAGGAGGCAGAGAATTCGGGAGTGAAACCTGAGAAGGGAGGTGTGGGGGGAAGGCGGTGTTAAGATTTGGTTTTGCTTCTCGTTACACCTCACTGATTTGATTGGTAATAAATTAAACTAATTTCTTCAAGTTGAGCCTGTTTTGCCTGTGACAGTAACTGATGACTGTCATTGATAACTGAAGACTCCTCCTCCAGTTGGAGAAGAGTGACAGACTGGCTTTGGTGGGCACCTGCCATCCAGCCAGGGTCAACCCACCACATTTATCTATGACTTCACTTGAAAACTCAAGCTTCTTTCAGTGCTGTGTATTAAACAGGAGAATGGGGGGGGTAGGGAGGGTGTTGACATGTGAGTGTTACTGGGAGATAGTCCAATATATTCTTTTATCCTCTCTCTAGTAAGTGCAGCTGCTGCTGTGTCCTGTCAGATTATCTAGTCAGGGTGAAGGAACTAAATGCTACTTACTGTAAAGGTCCTTTGTCAAAAGAGCTTATATCTCAACCTAAACTTTGTAGCAAGCACTAGTAGTGTATTAAATTTATGTCAATTCCATTGAAGTAATAATTATAGGAATATGAGAGGATAAAAATATTTGCACTGACTGTCTATTGGCAGTTAGTACTGGAAGACTGCTTTTTTAATAGTCCTAAATTATGTATATAGTTTATGAATCACATAAGATGTAGTAATTATTTAGAGAACAAATGATCTAAAAGTGTGTGTGCTATTGCTAGCTGGGTCTCAATCCGTATCAGTTTTTCTTCCCCTAAAGACAGAACTAATATTAGCGGTTACACTTTCAAACCTCAGAGCATTTTAAGGGTGAAATTAACTTGAGTGATTGTTGCAGTTTCACTTTGTTGACTCATTGTTAAATCAGTGTCACTTAATGGTCTGTCTCCTAGGCGGGAGTCTGAGAGGAGAAACCACTCATTAGCTCGTCACGCAGACATCCTTGCTGCTGTGGAAACGAGACTCTCCCTGTTAAATATGACTTTCATGAAGTATGTGGATTCCAACCTCTGTTGCTTCATACCTGGAAAGGTAAAATGTAGACTATAATATGTGAAATTGTATCTGTGTTTAAAAAGTATGATTGTGTAACTTAAACTGGGGCAGCTGGGGCAAATTTATACAATATTCATATACTGAAACTGTTTCCACTACTTGCACGCAAACACACAAGCTAATACTCTGCTATGAAAGGTAGTCTTAAATGAATGAACCAGACTATATCTAAATATTAATTATTATAAACTTGATTTCAGTTTTCCCTTAGATTGTCTCTTAATTTTGATGTTTGACTCGTGGCATATACATCCTGTACAAGCTTTTACAAGAAACATGATATATAGGGTTTAATTCCGAATTTTAACTTTACAAAATAGCTGGAGGCCAGGTCATCAGAAAATACAGTAACTTGGACTACATATAACACTAAGCAGTCGATCAATCAGGAAGATTTTAGGCACCTTTCTTAAGGGTTTGAGTACTTCAGTTTAATTGAATGAATATATTTAGTATGTGAAAACACTGTTCAGCATTACAGTAGATATGCTACTTTTGTACAGTAGATGAAATTAGTTTTAAATGTAGATAGTGTGTTAAATATTAATGCTGCTGAACAATTCTGGTGTTCCAGAATACTACCCCAAGATAAATATAAATTATGCAAGTGAGATGTACTTTGGAGATACCACTGTTTTATAAGATGTGAAAAGAAATGCATAGGGGAATTCACAAAATTGTGTTCTGAGGAAGACCGGTACAGCTCAGGGCTGAAACAGGATCTCTGACCATTAGTCTAATGCTCTATTCATTGGTCTTACCACGTGAGGTTCAGCTCTGTTGGTGTTAATTTTTAATGGGCAGATAACTGAATTGCACTGGGATGAAGGGAAAATTTGGCTCTTGGGTTCAGGTGAAGAATGGCAGGCAGGCGTTTTTACATTCAGTGCAGTCAGATAGGATGTCGACATTAAATGTATTTTTTATCTTGAAGAGAACTTGATTTCTGTACACTCTTGTTATCTTGATAGTTATTTTTAAATTAAGTCATTATAGTTTAATATACTTATCTGACTTTGTTTATTTACCAAGTATTTTAGAAAATGTAATGTGAAGTCAAACTTAAATCCTTCATATATAGTAGATGAAATACTTAAAAGAAAAGTTGCCTTCCTTTTTTGAACAGCAGAAGGAAAGGTACTATGCAGTCTAGACCTGAGCTATTTTCCATGTAAGCAATGATTCATAAGGACCTTGTTTGTATTCTGGTATAACAGCTAAAGAGGTGGGGTTTTTAAATTATTTACTTAGTGTATGAGCTTGGTAGTGCTGCTGCTTTCTCAGCAGAGCTACCAATTCACCAGAAAATCCTATTTAGGTCAAGCAGATTCAAGGCTTAGAGTCCTATTGCAGTCTGTGGTTTCCCACCTGACCTGCCCTTCTGCCCTCAAGAAATTTCATTTGACTTAAACTGCCACAGAATTGTCAGGAAGTTGGTTTGTGTTAGAATATGCAAGTTCTGATTTGAGGCACAGCATACTGTGTAAGGGCTCCTGGTGACAACAGAGTGCTTGCTGCAAGATTTTATTGAGGATGGCAGGAGAATGCTTTAGAGATCTTCTTGCTAGTGGAGTATAATGTGGGTAAAACTAGAGAAGTCTTTTTTGTAAGCTTGTTGCACAATGAGACTTGAGTCTTTTCTAGCTTTTGCAAACTTTTTAGTTAAGCTTCCTTCAGTAAGAAACACAGGATGCAACTGTATTGTCTTATGATTTTAAGTACTTAAGGTCTGTGTTCTTCAGGAGGCACTTCAACCATTCTTAATCTTGTGCAAAATACCTGTATGAGTAATTTTGATACTGAAAGACCAGCACTCCAATCTTGACCTGCCTCAGACTGCAATTCATAGACTAGCGAGACACTTTCCATCTCTCTGTGTCTCTCCTAACCAAAGGGCTTGTCAAGCATGTTCAGAGGGTGCTTATTTTCTCTGCCAGTAGTGGACTGTTTTACAGATTAATTTATTCTGAACTTAATCTGAATTTGCAGTATTTTGGGCGCATTGAAGTAGATTCAGGTAAATATTTACAGCTCTTCAGACTGACATAATATTAATTCTTACTACTCCATTTGTTTCATAACTGGCTGGGGGAGTGACTGCTTTACACTGTGCCTTACAGCGTCTTGCTTCAGGTTGTCCAAAAAGAAATTATGCTCTGCTGAGTATAGATTATGTAACTTAGAAGTCAAGTGTGGATGTAGCAAAACAAAATTCCACACAATGAGCGTTATTTCATGAATTTGAAGAGTTTTGATAGATCAAGCTAATAGCTTCTCTGATATATTGTGAACAGCACTTCATTTCAAAAATCTGGAATGGAGCTAAAGCACACCGTGGTATGCAATAGGTGTGTAGTAAAAGCCCCTGAATATGCCAGAACTTCTAGAATGATCTGAAATAATCTTGCCTTTATCAGAAAATCCTAATTCTTCTTAAATGTTTTAGGTAATAGATGAAATTTATCGTGTGCTAAGGTATGTAAACTCTACAAGAGCTCCTCAGAGAGCTCATGAAGTTCTTCAAGAACTAAGGGACATTTCCTCCATGGCTATGGAATATTTTGATGAGAAGATTGTTCCAATACTGAAAAGAAAGATGCCTGGGTCAGATGTATCGGGACGTCTGATAGGAACTGCCCCAGGTATTAATTCCAATGTATAGTTAAATTTTATTTAGTTTTTCTGTAAAAAAGGAACTTCGCAGCATTCTATCTTTTTGAAGCTCCCACCCTTAAATGTGAGCTTTATTACAGAAATATTGATGATACTTGTTTCTTAAGAATGCTAACTGAAATTAATTTTCTTTGAAATTCAAGGAGCCTTTGTACTACCAAAAGAACAGTCACTTGAATGTATGTTAGAATTATGCATAGTGTGTATTCCTTAAACAAACGCTTTTGTGCCACCAATGAATGAGACTTTATCATTGCACTTGGTTGACATTTGGCACATGAGATGACAACCTGATGCCTTTTTACTTTTAGGACAATCAGCAAATGAATTACACTAAGCTGTTGTAGAGCGTAGAGAGCTAGAACATCACTTGTATGTGTTTTTTTTATTTTTCTGGAGAACTAATATGTACAAAACAAACAAATTACTTAGGGGTAATAGTGAAAAGGCAATTAAATAACAGTCTATAAATGAAAAATTAAACCCATTCTTCCATATACTGTCAGACTTTCCAGAACTTTTGTGAACCAAAGTCTAAGGTAGTTGCCTCATTTAGGGGCCAAAAGCAGAAGGTTAGCAGAACTGTAACATTTTTCCCTATGCTGAACAGCTTCACATTTCTTAGAAACTGTGAAATTAACTCTGTGAAAAGATGATAGTTTAAAAAAACAAACAACACAAAGCCCCACCATCTTAAAAGCAATAGGGCCTAACTGTAGGAGATGGATATTGTTTCTGTTATATCCTATCCATCCTTCTAGCCTTAAGTGTGTATACAAGCTCTTAATTATATCCTGTTAATGATGCCTCAGTTCCATTGAGTCTGTTGGCTGGGGAAGTATTGCTCAAAACCATAGCTGATGTCAATTGGCTTTTCAAGGCCAAGGTTTTATGCAGCATAAAAATGCCTTTTATTGTGTTGAGGGCAGTGCATAACCTAACTAATGACAACCCTTTAGTGTCACATAACTGTTGGTATGCTGACATTTGAAAGAACAAAAAAAAAAAAAAAAAAAGGAGAATGACTGTTCTAAGGTGTTGCAGACTGTTCTGTCTTTGTAGCACTGAGAAACTGCATCTTACTTGCACAACATTGCTAGGAGAGTAAAATGATAGACAGTGATAGATATATTTTATGGTAGAAAAAGTTAAACAAATTATACTGTAGCTGTTAGTCTCCTTAATTTGCAGGAACTTTATTAAAAGCAACATTACCAAGCTCAAATTCCAGTATGGTTTTAGTACTTAGGAAGACAGATTCTAAGGAAAATAAATTCCTTTCTTCTAAAATGTAAGTTAAACCAAAATATCTTGTTAAGCCCCAAACCACAAAACTTTAAAACTTTAGCTGTCCACAGCTAAGACAGCAGAACTGTACTGTTCTATTGGAATATATTTATTTAATGTAACTATTCTGTAATGAGTAATTTGTAGACATGTTGTGGGTTTTTGACTTGACATCTGTGACACTAATTCTAGAGGATAACATAATATCTCTAACGTAATTTTTGATACAGCTAAAAGGAGCGGGGCTTATGTACCAACAATGAATGATGATATCTAAGCATTTTAAATTTAGTCGTGCTCTGAGATACCCTATGCTCTTGTTAGATGCTTAAATAACTGTACATCCGTTCACGTGTTCCCATAACTTGCAAGCAGCATTCAGATCCATGTTTGGGGAGCAGGGATAAGCAAATGTGAAACTGGGATGCAATTTCTACCTTTGTCTTAAAATTGTAGAGGATTAACCACTTTTTTTTTTCTGAAGTTCCAGGGCCTTCTGCAGCACTGACAACAATGCAGCTGTTCTCCAAGCAGAACCCTTCAAGACAGGAGGTCACCAAACTCCAGCAGCAAGTAAAAGCCAACAGCACAGGCTTCACAGCACTAAAACGGGAAATCTCGGAGCTTCGCATCAAAATGCAAGAGCAACAGAAACAGCTCCAAGATCAAGATCAGAAACTGCTTGAGCAAACCCAAATCATAGGTGAACAGAATGCCCGATTGGCTGAGCTTGAACGCAAGCTGCGAGAGGTGATGGAGAGTACAGTAGGGAACTCTTCAGGTTCTGGCTCAAATGAACAATCTCCTAGGAAACGGAGGAAGGCTGTTGAATCCACAGACTGTCCTAGGAAATCTAAACGCCTTCGAAACAGAAAATAACTTGGGAGTCAATAGCACCTTCAGGAGGATACACTGCTTTAGTAGCCCAAGCAGGTCTGCTTGTTTGGATACTGTGACTAGCTTCATGGTGTCACTTAGGCTGCTGGCTCTTCAAAACGCCACTTAGACTCAAACAGTAAATTTCTTTCATTGAGACTTTACCCCTGCTTTCTGTATGGGTGGGCCTAATGCACAGAATCTTTAAGATTTGCAATAGTTACATACTAACCAGACCTGCTCTCTTCTGTTTTGAAAGGTTAATCTTTTCTGTGCAGATGTGTTTAAAGTAAACTTATTTGTGTTTATGCATATGTTCACATAAAATCTTAAATAAATTCAGTCTTAACTGACTAAAACATGAAGCGTAAAAACAGATGTCCTGTTCACTTGAAGGAAAGATCCACTTTAAAAATCTTGTTTTAGAGGACTTGACTCTTTTTGTTACAAGTGACCTTGCCTGGAACGTCTGAAAAGTAGTTAATACTTTTTTTGGGATCTCTGTAATGAGTAAAACTGATTTCTTAAGCTACAGTATTGGCTATATATTTTTGTAAACTTATGAGGAAGGGCCTTCTATCCAGTTTTCACATGCACACACCCTGGTTCTAGGTCTTGGGAGCCATATTCTCCATTTGCATGGATAGATGCATGTACCGCTTCGTCAGCCTGCTAAAGGCACTTGCCTGAAATTGTTCTGAACTCTGGGAGAGAGCAGAGACCTGTCAAGCAGTTTCTTTGCTCCTCAGCCATAACTTAGCATCTGCTTTCAGCACAGCTGCTTTCTTACAATAAGGTGCTCTTCAGAAGCTAGTTGCAGGAGAGTTTGAAGCCAGGCTGTCTGCCTCTTTCACTGCCTGTAAATTGCAGGTATTCTTAGCCAAAGCTGGAGAATTTGAGAAGCTGCCTACACAGCGCTTTATTCATAGGCCAACATCAATAAGTGTCAGACAAACTGTCCCTGCGGTAACGAAGCTCAGGGGGACATCGTTTGAATTAAATGCTGTATTATGGAAAAACTTCAATTATTTTGTGTGTATGTGTGCGGGGTGGGGTGGGATGGAAATTTCTCTGTAACACTGACAATATTCTAAGCTTTCCTTACCCTGAAAGGTAATTTGCTTCAGACAAAGCTTTAATTTCTTTTGCACTTCTGTTTTGAGCTTGTAACTGGAAAAGCATGTCTTGCACTGTTCAGTCTCTCTGGTCACTTTAACAACCTCAGAGTTGTGTACAGTGATTTTTTTTTTTTCCCTCATCTGTATATTTTTGGAATCTTTATACAAATACCATTGTCCTTGGTTTTGTTTTAATGTACTAAACTATGTAGCTTTATCATTTGACTTATGTTTTCTTTTTTGATCAGCTGTTGCTTTGGGTTTAGGTGGTACTGAATCCAGCCTGGTGTGGCACTGAAAATGCAAATGCTGTATTTGTAGCTGTTCAAAATCATTATATTCTTACAACGGGTTAAAGTGCAAATTCTCTTACTTTTTGTATGGCTATCAGCATACTATAGTGTTTTTGTTTAAATTGCCAAACAAATCAGAAATTACCTGGTCAAGTATTACATAATCGGGGAAGTGTGACTTTTTTCCCTGAAACTTCAGCAACAATTCTTTATCTTTAACACATACTAGCTCATATCAGAAGTAACGTTGCAAATGCCTAATTTTTGGCAAACATTTAATTTTCAATTAAACTTGCTGGATACTTTGAGTCTTCTGAAAACCAGCATGGTTAAAGTTACCTAGGGGAAAGGTTAAATGGCTAATGGAGCATTTGCTATTACTGGTCTTCCAAGGCTCAGAATTGTTTTACTGTTAAAGATCTCTTTAAGATGGATATCTGCTGTTCAGTTTAAAAATACTGGCATAAATTTCTTTTAAAAAAAATAATAATTTTGAGTCAAAGGGTCAGTACAATAGCTATAATTGTGTATCACTTCATACAAATTCATTTAATGGTTATTCATGATGTCAAATTTATGTCATGGTCTAATTAACAGATATTTGTGGTTAAATACTTCTAAACAAGTATAAACCTGTGAACTGCATTTACTGATATGGCTTATTCATCCATCTCAGTATCTTTAGTTTCTTTTCTCATTTCTAGAAGATGCGAACAATTCCCTCCCCTTTAACAATATACAAATAGTTTGAGGTTATTGGAGGGTGCTATTTATTTATATGTTGGTGAATCTCTAGCTGTGTGTAAACTGAGCTGGAAAGAACAACAACAGCCTATTGTTACATGAAACATTCTCCGTGAATGGTGCCAACTTGGAACCTTCAATTCAAGGAAGTATCACATGCTGCAAGTTTGCAGGTGCATCCTGATGCTCTGCATACTACCCAGGGTAGTAGCAGTGAACGAGGCCCATGAAACTTCAGGGGGCTGAGGAGATGGTTACAAGCAAGCTATGAGAAATGTCCCAACAGAGGTACACTACTATTTTGTTTTCATTTCCCAAGGAAGGAGACATCAGTAGCAGACCGCTCTCAGACGGGAATATACACCAGTCGTGTAGATGGAACGTAGAGAGCTGAACTAAATAGCTTAGAAGTTAATATTCCAGCTATTTTCTCTGACACCACCTTGTCTCTTTTTGAAAAGGGTGCATTTTGCAATGTACGTACAAGCTGATAAAAGTGATTTAGTTTTCCTTCAGGCTGTTTAACTGAATTTCTGTGTGAGTTTACGTCAATTGGTGTATCTGCCTTGAAAGTACAGCGTAAGTAGTGATTAGCAAGTGTTTAATCTGCTCAAGGAGAACCTCAAACTAGTGAGAGTGAGATGCAGTTTACAAAGTTACATGAAAAACCATTTTATTTGCAGTCAAGTGATCAGTTTTAGTACGTGTAGTAAGGGCTGAATACAGCTGAGGGTTGAAAGAAAAAGTCGTAGCAAGTGTCTCTTAAAATTAATTTCTTAAAATATCTTAAACCTTCTGATGGTGGCTTCCCTTCTTTTTGAGCTTTGTTTCTAAAAACAGCAGCTTGCTCTGTAGACTACTTTTTGTTTTCCCTAGTAAGGTTGGGGATGTTTTTCAAATTTGTGTACCTAGTGAACATGGTGCAAGTGATATCAGAAGATCCCAAAGTGGTACTTTGAGGGAAAAGCCGTTTGCAAGCAGCTCTTGCTCCTCCAATTGAACAACCTGTATGTAAATGTAGTGTGCAAGCACCTTTTAAACGAGGGCTAATGGATGTCGTAGGTGGAAGCCTTGAGGGAAGACAGACTACCTGCTTAGCAGGATAAATGTCTCAGATTAAAGAAGAGATAGAAACCGAAGTTAACTTCTTCAATCCCTGATGCACTCAGCATAGCGCATCAATCACAGTAGTTCGTTAATGCTATGAGGATACCTTCATATGATTTCTTATCATAAAAAAGCCTGTATTGAACAGAAACTTAGTTGCTTTTACTGACGTCTTTTAACAGTTAATTGTAGGAAGAATTCAAGATTGACCAAGGAATTTTCAACATCAAGAGCCCCTTGGAAATAGGATGACATAGGGTATAGTTAAATATGTATTCAGAAAGGAATCCATGATTGCCTTTTCCAGTCATTTTTAAGACAGTAATTGGCAAATTACAGTGAAAGATTGTTAGTTCATATGTAAATTTAGTTTGGAGTATTTTATAGCAATGTGTCTGCTGGTTGTGAACTATTCTGGTACTCTCCAGTTGCATTCCTGTGCTACTCTGCACCACACCTGGACCTGCCCGCTTGTCCGCGTGCTCTCCACGCATCAGTTGTGCTTACTGCAGCTCACCTTCCCGGTTGGATGGGGATGTGCTGCCAGCTTGGGTTTCCCTGTAACTCAACACTCTGGGGTTTTTCTTTTAGCTTTGTGCCAGCTGATCACACGCTGGGTACTGGATCTCTTTGCAAACCAGCAGACCCATTCATTCTTTTGGCAGGATCCTTCCCATGGAGGAGGTCTTTAGCACAGTGATGGATAGCAGTGCTAATATTTGAACTACAACAAGAAGAGAACATTTTCAGAAACGTTGCGTACAGTGTTTAGAGGGTGCTTGTGACCCTGGCAATTTTGCAGTCGGCTTCTGTACTGGTAACTCAAAAACACACTTCCTGGTTTATCATGGAGCAGTCACTGAGCAACTGAATATCCCTCACAAGGACAAAATGCCTTGATGAAATCTAAACACCTGTTTTACCTTTTACGCTGCACTGGTCCTCACAAAGTCTCCAAAATTCAGATTGTGTGACCAAGAAGGGAAAAGCTGTGAATCAACTCTTCCATCTCTCCACTTTTTTTTCCTCCACTTCCTTTTTTCACTTCTAATTCACCCAATTCGCACATTAAAAATGCATGTAAATAAAAATATTCACTAAGCTGTTTTATAGATCCTGTGTTTTGTCTGTTACTTTAGATTGTAACGTTTTTAAGTAGGGATTGTATTTCCCCTGCATTTGCACAGCTGAACATGAGGCTTTTAGCAGCTACTACCTATTAGCCTTTTTTGTTAATTATTAGTAATAACTTTTAACTCACATCATAAACCTTGAGATATTATGTTAATAGATAAGGCATAATTTACTTTGTGCTAACTTCCTCTGTTTTTATCACTATTATTGCTTTAGATTATTTTGATTGATGTCCATTAAAAAACTATAAAACTAAACTTAAAAACTAAGATAAAAGTATCATAAAAGTAAGCATAAAAAATTCAAGCAAGTAGTGATTCAACTTCTACATAAAGTAATCTTTGTAACTGAACTGCCCACGGTCAACATTACAGGAGAAACATATGCAGGACAGATTAAATGGAGTTCAGTTCTTACAGAGGAGTTCGTCAAAGAAGTTGTGAAAATATCATACCACAAAAACTGAGGAAAAATGAGACGTTGGCACAGGCATTTTGAGTTGTAGTTAAATACATTTAGGCAGCTCACAGGAATTTATATTTTGGACAAATGATAGCTAGTCCTTACATCCATACAACTCCTACCTTTGGAAAGGTATTTTTTAAAGGGCTGCCGTTAAGACGTTATTTCTTATTCCAGTGTCCCAAAAGTGGTCCGGATGAGACTGCCCAGCCATCTGTGGTGGCTTCGGGGTAGGATGCCCCAACGGCTGAGAGGGGCAGAAATCCCACAGGCGGCTGAGCCTGTAGAGCCACCACGAAAGGCAGCGGGAGGCACGGCAGGGTAGGCGAGCACGAACCCGCTGAGGCCTCACCCGCCCAGCTTCTTGGAGGCCACCTCGTCGTTGCTGCCAGTGAATGCTGAGGGAGCTCCGTGTTCCCCCAGCGCCTCGGCTGGCCGGGGCCGGCGTTACACGCCGAGAATCTTCTCTCCCTTCTTGGGCAGCAGTGGCGCACGCGGCGTTAGGAAGGGCAAGCAGAGCGGCGGGCGCGACGCCGCGGCCTTGGTGCCGGCGCTG
>NW_008622877.1:0-11766 GCF_000691845.1 Merops nubicus | reverse complement strand
AAGGTCTCTTCCAACCTAAACAATGCTCTAATTCTACATTTCTGTGATTTGAGGGAAACAAACCTGAGGCCAAAGGCACAGAGGCTGGGAGAGGGACAGGCAAAACTGGTCTAAGATCTTTGTTGCTCAGACTGGGCTTCACAAGAGGTCCCATCTCCCCCCTCAAGGACAGGTCACCTTGTTTTTTTATTTCACCTGGTGTTTCTCACTGTTCAAAACCCCCATAAATATTAAACCTTTAAAATCATCCAGGGAGAGCTTAGAAACAGCACGAAATGGCTCGTTTTGGAGTCAAACACAGCATTCCACTCCTCTCAAAGCAAACTGGTTTTGACGTTGGTTTTTTTGGTTCTCTGAACAATTTGGGAAGCCAGTGAAGCAAAAACCCCCAAAAGAGCAGTTGTGTGCACCACCCTCCACCTGCCCAGCACAAACACCAAGAGCTGAGGCACCTGATGTTGGAATAAACTCACCCTGCCCCTCTGGTTCTATCTACCTGGGTGGACACATCCACATCAAACACGTTGGCTGTCAGCAGGCCACTCTCTGTGAATTTAAGCCACCCTCTCCTTGCCCTCATTAGCTTTTTAAGCTTATTTGGCCACTTTCAGCTAAATTCACCAACAGATCAGCAGTCTTACTGATCTAAGTCCCTCCGTGTCCTGGTGGACCTGGGTAGGATCTGAGCCCCAAGGAGGAGCCCCCTCCTCCAAAGAGAAACAGGATTTCTTTTGAAGTCTGAATGTCTTTTTCCTGGGTCAATAAAGTCCTTCATTTTCCCAGCAAGGAGGTAAAGGTGGTGAAAGGTGTTAGGAAGCATCTCCCTGTGAAGTGCAATTAGCAGCTGGGTGAAGGGGGAAAGTGTTGGCAGAACAAGGGGAGGCGTTGGGTGTCTCACCTCACTTGGGATGGGCCAGATGGGCCAGGCATGAGCCCCAACACCAGGGCTGGAGACGGTCTGGCAAGCCAGCCCCAGGCCACTGGAGCCCTACAGGGAGGCTCCTCGTGCCATATCTCATCCTTCTGGTGACACTGGAAGAGAGTTGGGTGACAAACAGGGAATAGGACCTGCTTGCTTATTTGGTCAGCCTGAGGAATGGAACCATGATCATCTTCTGCAGCCTCGTGAGCTGTGGAAAATAAGAATGGCCACACGACCAGCCCTGAGCCCATCCCACCTCATCTCCAGCTAGGAACCAGGAAGACATTCATCACAGCCAGCAGGACTTGTAGTTTTGGGCCTTTCTTGCCTGCTCTGTTGCCTCCAAAGGATGTGGCTGGGGAGAACCTCCTGCAGAAACAACCCAACTCAGCACGCTCTGCACCAAACAACATCACACCTACACAGCAGCCCTCCTAGCAGGCTGTTGGCTGGGGAGTTGATGTCTTTTTTTTTCAGGACTCACGTGGACCAAACACGCCAGAAATCTGGGCTTTGCACATCTGGTTTTATCAACAGACACTTCACTTGTACAAACACGAATCCTTTCCAATACGAAGCCACTAAAAGACAGGGGGGAATAGGTTGAGGACTGGCTAACGGCCAATGAGGTTTGCAAAACAGTGGAATCTAATAAAAATAATTGAAATATTTAAAGGCAGTTGCTTCATTTTCTGCAGAAGCACCTGCAATGATTACCCAAAACATTTGCAGGTGGAAAAAAGGGCTGAGCACGTCATTGGTGTTAATATCATCTTTGCTCAGAGGGCAAATTAGGCATTGTAATTGTGAAGAATCACTGGAGCTATTTCAATAATGGGATGACTCTGATAATGAAGGATGATTCCTTTAGATCCCTCTCAGTGTGTCAGCCTCCAAAGCCAAGGCTTGGGTGAATTAAAAACCTAACATCAAGGTGAAAAGTGTTGTCTGCAGCCAGGCACCATATACCAAGGATCATTCCCCTGCTTCAGCCTGTTAAAGTCTTGAGAAAACAGAGGATAAATCATCAAAAAAAAACCCTACAGCCCATCCCTCAGCTGATAGGACTCAGCCCATTTCCAGTGACTTCAGTAGGAAGGTGCCATTTCCCACCAGCTCAGCAACTGGCCCTTTGGGTTTTCGTTTTGGGTGCTGATTCATCACCTCCCAAAGCTTTGCTGGATCCCAGAGCACTAAGGTGTCGCTTCAAAGCACAGCAAAGGATGAAAATACATCAGGGAGGGGTGATGTCCATCCACACCTTCATCTGGAGGCAGTCTCCAAGTGGAGCCACGTGAGCAGCTTGGCTTCCAGCCTCAGTATCAGCCCGTTACCAAACATAGATGGACTAGATGACCTTTAAAAGTCCCTTCCAACCCAAAGCATTCTATGGTATCAGAAGCAGAATCACGTGTTCTCTTTAAAAATAGGTGCATTTAAGCACACACCCCCAATCCTGGGCTCCCAGAGGGATGTAGCCACTCCTCTGGACCTGATCCAAATCCCACACATTTCCATGGAAAGACACTCTGTTTTCCATAAAATTTAGGCCAAACAGTATTAAAAATTATTTTAAGAGATGGCAAGGAGGAGGAGTGATCCTCTGACTTTGCTTCACAAGGGCACCTGGCAGTTTCTTGGCATTAAAGAGCAGTGGCACTGAAGAGCCTGGCATCTAGAAGATTCCAAGCCTAGTTTGGAGCATCATGGAGCCAGCTAGCCTAGAAAACAAAATATGGGAGAGAATATTCACAAGTGCTGTGTGGCTTGAGCTCTGACACCCACACTGTCCCCACGGCAGGGCTCAGATTGGCTCCAAGTTCCTCCTTTCACCTGAAGTTCAGGAAGCCAGATGCAGGTTTGAAGCCAGCAGTTAGCAGGTGGACCATAGAGGACAGGAGGAAATTGGAACTGAGGTTCATCTCCATGGTGTGGAGACGTCTGAGCTGCCTGATCATGATACCAGGGTACAAAACAGTCTCAGGCATGAAGCTGAGAAGCCCCAGGCAGAATCTGCTGAGACCTTTCAGCACACAACCATCATTTCCCAAAGGCAACCAGACCCATTTTTTTTCATCCTACACATGGCCTCTTGGACAATTTCCATGCCTGGAGAAGAATAAGTGGAGGGGAATATTCCTTCCCTTAAGGAGAACTTCAACCTTAATGAAGGATTCAGATTTAGAAAAGACTTTCCATGTAGAAGGTGGAGAAGATTTCGTGTAAGCCTCATCCAGCCAACTGCAAACACATGAAATGAAGCCTCAGGTTCTCAGGGAGTCCTCCTGGACTCCTTTTATAGGTCATAGAGATCTGTTGGTACCATCAGTAGAGTACCATTTATCTCACCCTGAAGCAGATAAGCTGAACCTCATCCTTATTTCCCACTGACTCTGAAGACCTGAAAACCTTTGGAGGGGTAAATGGTCCTGGAAGGAGCAAAACAACCACGAGAGGCCGGCGTGGATCTTGGCAGCATCCTCTCTGGAGCTCTGGGATGCATTCACTCCATCCTAAAGCAGATATCTAAAATAAAAGAGGTGACTCACTGGGTCAGACAGGGCTAGGAACAAAACTCACACTTTCAACCTGGAGTAGAATTAATTTACCAGCTAATGAAATAAACTCATTAAATCAAGGCCATCCTTTTTTTTCCTCAAAAAGCTCTTTTGGCTTGGTATTTAAATCTTGCTGCTGGAATCACTGGGTGGGGTCCTCTGTCTTGTGTGATGCCAGGGATAAGACCAGATGATGATCTGTGGGGTTACCTTCCAGTTTTAGGAGTTGAGGAATTTACTCTTCTATTGTTTTATTCCTGAATCTTACAGCTCAGAGTCTTTTGGCCAAAAAAAAAAGTGCAACCACGTGTTGATGGATTTACAAGGATGAGCTGAAGACAAATCCCCTCTAACGTTTGGTCTTTGTATTCAAGCTGTTGGGTTCTGGGCATGAGAGGAGACAGATGGGCTCAGCTACTGCAGGAAGTTTTGCATCTGAACGTTTCCCCCCACGAGAGGACACTGGGGAAGCCAGTTCTCAGGAGACACCTGGATAATTGCACAGAGTCAGCAAGTTGAGGCCTTTGGAGGAGTTTTGGAGAACATCTCATGCCTCTCACCATGCCTGGTCCCCACCAAAGCCTACTGAAGCTTCTGCAGCACCAAGAGGTGTTGGACCACGTTCTCCATGAAGAGAAAAAACTACCAGGATTAGTCCTCTCCACTCACACCTATTTTGCATATTAAAGACCAGCAAATGACCACCCAAAGGAACAGAGAACCAGACCCATCAGCACGAGTCCATTTCAGCAACCCAGACCCCAGGAATTTTGGAAGTTCACCAGCATTAAGGGTTATTAATTCATATTGAAAACCAGCTGGAAATCTCCCCAGCATTGTTAAAGAATCATTTAATTATTATTAACTGAGTCACAGAGGACAAGCAGGCAAGTTCATGAAACAGCTCCACGGAGCAACCATGGACTGCAGACAAGAAGATCACTCTGTGCCCAAGCTGGTAATGAAACCATGGCCCAAGGATGGGTGCTGCTGCATTCAGCAAGTGCCCTCTGCTGGACTCTGCTCCAAGGCAGGTTCACACCATCTACATCCAGCCTCCAAACTTCTCTGCAAGGTTGGGTGCACCAGGGCATCCTTCCAGCACGACTTCCAGCTCACTGGCCTCTACAGCAGTCACCTCCCATTAGATTTCTCAGGAAGAGCAATTATTCAGGAGAAAAAAAATCTCCAAAACTACAATCCCCCAACTATTAAGTTACACGCCGTGTCACCACGGCTTGGTGAGACTTGAAACGTGGGCACAGCTCCAAAGAGTTCCTTGCCCTTTCCTATCCCATTCCCACCAGCTCGCCGGGGTGACTGGGAAATGTCCATCTTCACTGGTTAGCTCACAATGACTAAGGCAGGTGGGGCGTGCACGGTGAGGAGATATGATGTGAGAGAAATTAGTGCAATTAAATAACAGAGCTTTCAACACCCAGCTCCCAGGGCCCTGTGTAGCTCATTAAGCAAGCCGTGCGTTCCCCTGAGGTGCTTCCAGTGCCCTCAAGAGCAGAGTCAAGGTCAAAGTTGCTGCTGACCTTTCATAATGATCCGTGCTGACCGTTCATAATTCATAATGTTAAGCCACAAGAGCTTGCTCAGAGAAAATCTTGGGGTTTTTCTAGCTGGGGACTCCCTAGACCTGGGTGCTCTCTCAGATTCTGAGGACACACTGCTTGACCAAACCCAAATCCACCTGGATACCTCCCCTTACCCAGTTTTTCTCCCTTCAACACCCATATGCCATATAACAGAGTCCTAGACCCCTAACAGGTCATCAAGGGACACAAGCATTCCACTGGCCACCACCAAGTGACCCTGGGGGAGATGTTCTCCATGCTTTTTGCTCCATTCCCATCTTCCATCTCCTTTGCCTGTTTTAGCTGCCAGGTATTCCAGGGCAGGAACCTGTCTCTCGTTAGGTCGACATGTAGGACCTAGCACAGCAAGGCCTCTAGGCATGCTTCTAATGCAAACAGAGAGATTAGATCAAGTCTGGCCTCTCTCTCAGTGCTGTAGGCAGCAGAAGAGTGGAGTGTTTGCCTCTTATCTGGAGTCTTGGGGGGTTGGCCCAACATATTGACATAAACTCCTGCCAATGGCAGTTTACTCTAAGAAAAATGGGTTATAAAATGTGTTGGCTCGGGAGCAAGATCAGACTCCTGGTAAGAGGTCCCTCTGCAGGGCCAGTAGCCTCCCATGGAGAAGGTCCATCCAACCAGTCACAGCTTTGGACCCCCCAAAATGGACACTTGAGGTGTCTGGGCAGGAGTCTGTAACTCAGCAAGGCTTCGTGTCCAGGAGTGAAGAGGAGACATCCATAGTGGGCTTGAGGTCCTGCAGAGATGCTCAGAGGCAGACATAAAGCAATTTTTGACAATCTTGTAGGGCATCAAAAAGTGAGAGGGGGAGAAGACACACATCAAAGTGTTCTACACAAACCCAGCATTTTCCCATCAAGAAAGGTCCTCAGAAAATGAGAGTGCAAGAAGTGCTGGACTGAGTCAGAGCAGCAGTTAGTGGAGCTCAACAACCTGTCTGTGACCACAGCAAGATGCTCTCCAGGGAGGCCACTTTCTGTGGTCATTGTCCTCACGTTGCTCCAGTGTCCACAGCCAGCACACAGGACTGCTGGAGGGTGCACCTCTGCCTGCTTCTCCACCTACCTACGGGTGGACCTGTTCTCCATGAATTTGTCTAGCCCTTTCTTGATCCTGATGACACTGTCTCCCTCAACAACCTTCTCTAGCAACAGGTTCCAGGAGTTCCTCAATGCTTTTTTTCATACTTTTGAGTTAAAATTCAAGAGAGTCCTCTCCAGACTTGGGCCTCTTGGGCCACGTCTGTCAGCCCTGCTCAGGCCTCTGCAATTCCACGTGGCATCATGAATCCTCCATGTCAGCAGCTCAGCTGAGCCTCTCAGCAGCAGATCCCAGAGATCCCAGAGCAGCTCACCCATGTTTGGTTGGCCAGGTTGCTCTGTGGACTCCAGTGACTGGATCTCTCTCGATTATCAGGAAATCTCGTGCACCAGCTTGCATGGTGTAGACACCTAAATGTAGGTGCCCGAGTCTGGTGCTGAAGCATGCCAGGAAACATATTTTAATTAGAAGAGGTAATTTAGAAATTAACTAAAAATTGAAAATTTTGGGGCTTGAGCTACTCTTTTCTATTTTTACATGAGGAGATTAACCACAGAAATCATAGACCCACAGCAAAATTCAGCCTGGAAGGGCCTTCAGATCTCTACTCCAACCTCTTGCTCGAAGCAAGGCCAGCTATGAGGTCAGACCACGCTGCTTTAATCTCAAAATCACAAAAGTTTTAACTACAAAATGACAAAACAAGGCCCAGTGCTAAGAAGCCTGGTTTGGTTGGCAAGTATTTCATCCAGAGGTATGGGGGAGCTCTGTATGTGCACACAACATCAGGTAGGAGTCCACAACCACCATGACAATCGTCTACTGGTGAGATATGAAAAGGAAGGACTCAAGAAACCTTCTTAACCACATGAGAAGGAAGAGCAGAACAGATGTTGACCACCAGGTCTCACCAAAGAAGAAGACAACCATGTCCTCGAGCAGCTTCCTGCTCTGTAAGGGAGACAGGATGCGTGCACATGGAAGCTGTGACCTGAGTGATGCAGGCTGGGCTGCACACCAGAGAAAAACCTTGAACACTTCAGAAAATGAAGGATGGAAAGTCTGTAGATCACGTGTTGTAACCCAGAGAGAGGAATTCCTTATGGGAGGAAACAAAGGAGGAACAGATCCAAAGGGTCAAATAGCAGCAGCTTCAACAGGAGAGACTTTACATGAGTCAATATGTGAACTATTCAAGAGTGTTTCTACTTACTGATGGAAAATCTACAACCCTTATCAAGAAGGAGAGGGACCATAGTAGCTTTTCTTTAGCCAGATTAAGAAGGAAAGTAAAAGTAGGTATTTAAGATAAGGAATAAAACAAGTGAGTTGTTGTATTCAAATACAACCAGTGTAACGTGTGGAGAAAGAAAGACATTCTTGTCGTGACTAGAGCTCAGGAGTGGAGAAAATCAATCAGGGAAATAAAGGGCTTGAAGAAATATTTATAGTCAGCAGAGTCGAGGTTGAAGGGAAGGTGCTTTTCTTGTACAAGCAACAAAAGAAACCCTGACGAGAGCACAAATTTGTTACTCTAGGGGAACGGGGGAACCAGGGATAATAACCAAGGAGAGCCCTGGGTGTTCAATAAACACTTCAGCCCTGCATTCTGAGAAAAAGCTGCACAAGCTACTTCTACCCCACACTGCTGCTGATCCCACTTACGGCTCTAACCATAAGCAAGGGAGATGGTAATCAGCATCTCCCACAGCTAACCATTAATAAATCTGCAGATTCAGATCATTTACATCCAGGGGCTGTGGAAGAGTTGGCCGAGAAAGGTTTGGAGCTTATTCAAAAGTCTTTGAACCCCAGGGAAGTTCTAGAGGACCAGGAGAAAACAAATGTTCTGCTGGTGTTTTAAAAGGAGAGAGGACAACACGGGTTCTAGACTGCCAGCCTGCCATTAATCCCAGAAAAAAAAATAATGGAATAGCTTATATGAGATTTGTTTATTATGGAATCAAAGCAAGGTAATATAATTGCTGCCAATCAACTTGGGTTTATGAAAAATAGATCTTGTCAAATTAATTTGATGTATTTTTCTGATAACAGCACAAGCGTGGTTAATAAGGGGAAGAGTGCTGATGTAATTTTACTTAGCTTTTTCCTCAAGGCAACTGCCTGGGTACTGGATGATACTTTGATTAAGAAACTGGAGTCCCAAACATGGCACACATTAAAGGGATTAAAAACTGGCTAACGTAGCTCTCGGAGCGTAACTCCAAACAAGGGCTCCCCGCCAGCTGGGTGTGTTCCTGGGCAGGTCCCACAGGGAACGGTTCCTCAATGCCCATTTGAACATTTTCTCTACATCCTAGAAGAAAAAATAATAATAATTTTCTGGTGACAACATGAGGTCTACTGGATCAGCGTGGAAGAAAGAGGCTGAGGTCAATGGTAGGGAGGAGAAGGGCTTGGTTATTAAGGTGGGTGCAGGCAGAATGCCAGCAGATGAAGGCCAGATGGAAAGGCAGATGTCCAGAAGTGAAGAACGTGGCCATATCCCCACTCTTGGGAAGCAGCAATGCTGGAAGAGACCTGGACATCACAGCAGGCAACTCCAGCTGCATGCAGTTGGGGTTTAGTGCTAAAATGTCTCATGCTCTTGGGTGTTGGGAAGGAGGGAATGGGAATTTATGGGTTGTCCTCATTACCCCACGCTCCAGGCAGCTGCCTGTGTGAGCCAGCTGATTCCCCTGGGTGGCTTCTGCAGGCAGAGGAGGGAGGGAGATGTCCTCGCTGGGCAGGACCCAAAGCAGGCTACCAAAGCTGCTGAGAGAGAGGCCACATGGCCCCATTCGCTCCCCCAAGGGATGTAGAATCATCGAATCACAGAATCATTTAGGTTGGAAAAGACCTTTAAGAGCATCGAGTCCAAGCATAAACTCAGCATTGCCAATTCCACCACTAAACGTTGTACCTAAGTGTCACATCTGCAGATCTTGAAGCCACCAAGTCCTCCTGGTGCCCAGGTCAGGCTGAAAGGGAGTAGGGGTGAACATCCACCCTCCACACTCTTCCTCCCAGACTGTGAACTGGGCACTGCTTCTCAAGTGCCAGGAGACACCATCCCCAGAGGATGTTAGATCAAAGAGAAGCTGGAGGGGAGTCTTGGAAATGGGGGCAAGGTTGGAAACCTCCAGAGGAGGTCGTTCCACCAGCTCAGTGGACAGGATGACAGTCTGTGAGCCCACGAGGAGTCTACTGAAGGGATGTTCAGTAGCAGAGAGCTCTTCAATATCTCCCAAAAAGGGGCAAGAAGACTGAAATGCCAAGAATCAAAGTTAGCCATAATCAAACACCAAACTAGGCACAGCATTTAACCCTGCAGCTGACTATCTGATGGAACAGTGCAGCAGAGAAGGTGACAATTCACATCACACAGATTTTAAAAGGAAGTTTTTAAGAACTTTAAAGAAACATTTCCTTTAAATGGCTTTTCCAGTCCAAGCATGAATTTATTCAGTGTCCCCTTCTGGCTCTTCTTGAACAAGAGGCTTGGGAGAGTCATCTCAGACCTTCTCTCTGGCTCTTTAAACTCTGTCCCTACCCTGAGGCAGAGGATGGGCAGGAAGATTGTCCTCTCAAGACCACAGAAGCATCATGACATGAGTCACTCCCAATGCAGTTAGAGATCCACACAGCCATCCTATGGGAACACCTGATGAGTTGCCTGGAGGAAGAATTCTACCCATGAAGACCATGGTTCTCAGAAGTCCTCTCATCCTTTCTGTCAAGGGAAGGTTTTCTTTCTATTCTCCCCATTTTCTTTCCTCCTCCTTTCCATAAGTGCACGTACACACACTCACTCCACTGCACCTCTCCCTTTTCAGTGGAAACACCAAAATCTTCTTAAAACAACATTACCAAGGGTAGGTTTGGTCATTTGTCTTCTCAAGTCATCTGCCACTGTTGCTCAGCCTGGTTTTTAGGCTCATAGAGCAACTAGAGTAGCCTCAACTCAACCCCTTCTGTGGTAACTGGCTTAAGGAATATTTTGTCCTATCACTGCATTATTTAGACACCTATTTTTCTACCTAACATATAAATACCCACAAGCTCCACAGGAATTCAATTCTGGGACCAAATCTATAGGAAGGATAAACCCATCACTATGTCCACAACAAGGGAGGCCTCTGGAGCTGGGGATGTCCCTCCCACTGCTGTGCACAGTCTTAACCTCTTCCTATCTCTTGCCCATGGACCTTTTCTTCTTTGTGGTTTGCTTGTGGAGGACCTAGCAGAGCCAGAGCCTTTTCCTGGTCTGGATGTGGACTTTTTCATGGACTCAGCCACGTGGGAGGATGTCGTTCCCTCCAGCCATCCCCTTCCAGGGAGTGTGGAGGAAAGGTGAGCTGACTCTGGTGACTATGGGCTTCTGAAGCAAGGAGAGCCCATGGAGTTTTGTGCTGGACACTGGCCACACCGGTGGGATTATGCCCTTCAGCCAAGGTGCTAGATGGCGTGGCATCAGGGAGCAGAATCACCCCACGACTGCCCCTCACCCCACGACTCCATGCTCCATACAACCAGTCCATGGGGTGACATGGAGCCCCCAAGGCAGATGTCCTGGGCCAGAAGTCTGGGAGATGGTGGTTGCTCCTTCAGCAGTCCCTGGTGCATATTGAGGGACACCTGATGAAATCTGCTCAGGAAATCTCTTTATAAAGCTATTTATCACACAGGTATCAGGCAGAAGAATCAGCTCCCAGGCCAACCCCATAAACTCCCCACATGTCAGAGCAGTGCACGGATCATTCCAGGGAGAATGGGAGAGCAGAGCCAAGCCCAGCTCCCAGCCAGGGCAGCACGAAGCCCCAGTGGGCTGGGGGAAGCCAATCCCACCTCAGAGGTGCCTATAAATCAGTCACAAATCCAATAAAGCAGAAGGTATGGCTTATGGGCTGTGGTTTCTACCACCCACTGCTGTGAGGATGGCAGCCTGCTCGGGTTCACACCGTGCTTGGCACGGCTCAGACCTGCTCCAACCGCCAGCACAGGCAGTGCCAGGGAGGGGGTTCTGCTTCTTCAGCTTGCTGATGGCACTTTCAGAGGTGCAGGCAGCTGCCTGAGCTGCTGTTGGTGCTCTGGAGGAAGGAGGCAGACCCACTGGGGGCTCTTTCCCCCCATTCTTCCCTCCAGTGCTGACTGCAGGATATCTAACCTGGAGAAGACTCTGGGAAGACCTGGTGGCCTTCCAGTATCTGAACAGGGCCAACAAGAAAGCTGGGGATGGACTTTCTACAAGGGCTTGTAGTGACAGGATGAGGGTGATGGCATCAAACTGGAGGAGGAGAGACTTAGAATAGATGTAAGGAAGAAATTCTTCACTGTGAGGGTGGTGAGACACTGGCACAGGTTGCCCAGGGAAGCTGTGGATGCTCCATCCCTGGAGGAGTTCAAGGCCAGGTTGAATGGGGCTTGGAGCAACCTGCTCTACCTGCCCATGGCAGGTGGATTGGAACAGGTTGATATTTAAGGTCTTTTCCAACCCAAACCATTCAATGATATGATTCTATGATTGTATATAATTGAGTTTCAAAGCCATAGAAACCTTTCTATGCAGGCTGCATTTGGCCTGGTATATCTATTTTTATATATAAAAGTAGATATATAAATATATATCTATTAAAAATAT
>NW_008622876.1:0-835 GCF_000691845.1 Merops nubicus | reverse complement strand
AGGCAGAGGGGCCTATAGGGCCGCGAGGCTTTGCCTCGCCTCACGGTGCCCCGCGCCGCGCTCCCGCCGACGTGAGGCGCGAGAACGCGCCGCCCCAAAAAATGCTTTTATTGCACCCAAAAATCAGTTTGTTGCCCAAAAATTACCTTTACTGGTCCCAAAATTATTGTGTTTCCCCAAAAAATACCTTTATTGCCCTCCAAAATGCCTTTATTGCAAAAAAAAAACCTTTTTTGCCCCCAAATATCCCTTTGCTGTCCCAAAAATTATTCTATTGTCCCCAAAATGGTTTTATTGCCCTAAAAAAAGAACTTTATTGTCCCCCAAAGCCTTTATTGAAAAAAAAAGCCATTCTTCCCTCCCAAATGCCTTTATTTCACCCAAAATGCCTTTTTGCCCTAAAAAAAGAACTTTATTGCCCCCAAAATGCCTTTGCTATGCCCAAAATCATTTTTTTACCCCCAAATACCTTTATTGACCCCCAAAATTACTTAATTGTCCCCAAAATGCCTTTACTGATCAAGAATTTATTTTATTGAACAAAAATGCTTTTATTGCCCCCAAAATTGCTTTATTGTCCCCCAAATTAATTTATTGCCTCCAAAATACCTTTACTGCTAAAAAAAAAAAATTTAGTGCCCCCCAAATCCTCTTGTTGTCCCCAAAAATATTTTATTGCCCAAAAAAATGCCTTTAATGTCCAAAAAAAAATGACTTCATTGAACCAAAATGCCTTTATTGCCCCCCCGATGCCTTTATTCCACCTCGGGACAGCTGCGGGCCCCCGGCACTCAGCCCCAGCCCCGTCACCCGAACCGTGCTGCGGGGTGGGGGC
>NW_008622875.1:0-41691 GCF_000691845.1 Merops nubicus | reverse complement strand
ATTTCTAAATGTTTTTTTAACAAGCTGGTGTTTTCTAATTAATTTCTCTTACTGTGCTCTCATGCGTTGAAAAAGATTCAAACTGTTCACGAAACGTTAGCCTAAAAGCTTATTTCCTGATAAATTATGTTGCATTTTGGATTGCTGCTGAACGATGTCTATCTGGACTAGTTTTCCTTACCTTAAAAGTCTTGTGTGAAGTTGTTTAGGGGACATGACTTTTCCATCTGATGTCTAACCATAAGGAAGAGTATTAGAGGATGGTTGCAAGTATTTGAGCTATCTAAAGGCTATTTCATTTATTGCCAGTAAAAATAAAAATGGCCACTAAATTGATTACTCTAACCAAAATCCATAATCCATAAATCACTTGCTTTAGTTCATTTGAGAAGCCCTAATACTACAGTGATGGAAAATATACAGAACTCTAGAATTATTTTGTATGTACTAGATGTTATTCAAGTATTTCAGAAAAAAAATATTGGTTGACATAGTGTATGTTTGAGAAAACCAGAATAACAATAAATAGTCAATCTACTTCCATTTAATTGAGTATTTAATATTTCTGTTTACCATTCATGAGTTTTCTTCACCCATAGCAGAAACCAAAAGTTCTGGATTGAAATGGGAATCATTGCTTGGTAATAGCCAGAGAGCTTTTCCTTTTCTGTAATTATATTTCTTTATCATAATGTTTGGGATTTTTTAATAGATAATCATTAACTGGATAATTAAGCACCAGGATATCTAGCAGCAGTTTGTTATATCTGTACTGAAATACTCTTTTAGGCACTATTTCTCTCCTTTTCCCCTGTTTCTCTTGGTCAAAATGTTATCATTTTGTCTGGTTTTGGTGCTTATTAAAACAAGACTCAGCATTCACCAGCTGTAATGAATTAGAAACCAATTAAAATAACTATGCCTCATTTCTCACTCTAGGGGAAAGCACTAGTGAGGTTTTGTCAGTGAGGAGAAAAATCAAAAGAGAAACCAAAAAATCCCTATACATAACTTATGACAACATGGAAAGAAAAGACATGGTTCCCTTAACTTCTACCCTTTATCCAAAGCCTACTGAAATTCCCTGCCTTCAACAGACTTTGGGTAGGCTCCTGAAACTCTTTGGACATTGTCTTATTTCAGCTGTTAAGCGGAAGATCTACTCTTTTTTTTTTTCTTTATACCATCAGTGCATATAAAAGAATAATGAACTTCCAAATTTAGCAATAAAAACCGAGTAACAGAGTTGAACTTGCAGTTGCAATACTTAGCTGTGTTCCATGTCTACAGTGAGAATGTGACAAGGGATGATAGAGTAATTAATTAAAACTTAATCAGAGCTTATTATCTGCAGTGAGAAAAAATTCAAATTACAGGGTAGAACCGTACAGGATTGTAAAGAATGCAATTACATATGCAATTGCAAAAAAATATAATACTCAACATTCCTAGAATATGTGAGATGTGGAAGGAATTCTTTTTAATGTAACCAAAACTGTCTACATGGAGAGTAAGAAGGTCCCAAGAAGTATGTGCAGTGTAGTCACAATATTGCAAAGTTCTGCTTCACTATTTGTCATATAAAATAATGCCAAGTATCCATTAAATCATATCAAGTATGCAGTATAGTAGTGCATATTCGTGTGCACACCATACATATCCTTGATTAGTTTATACATAAGAGATGTTCATGGGTTTTTTTGTGAGTAATTATAGCTTTGCTAATTTTGCAAATTAGTTAACCACAACCTTATGATCCAATTATACACAGTAGTTAAGATATACAAAGTTACAGGATTAGTTACCACTATATCTGGCATATAAGGAATGACTCTGGCTCAGCTCTCATCTTTGAAAAGAAAGTCACACTGGTGAGAACATTTTTTAAAAAAATAATAATTTAAAATGTGTTTATATTCTAGAAGCACTTATAAAAATGGTAAATAATTACTTAATATTTAAATATCAGTTACAGACTTTCTAAAAAGCATTTTAAAGAATGTCTTGTGTGTGTTTCTGTAGAAAGATTTGTTAGATCTCTAATTCATTAAACTGGCACACAGTATTTTCACAATTCATCTGCATAAAGCAGCAGAACTCATGCCTACACTCTTCTGACCCACTTTTCAAGAAGTTAACAAAATGGCTGGAAAAAGGCTTGCGCCGTTTCGGTCTTTTGTGTTTCTGAGCTTAAGACAAGGTTTTATTTCATGCTTTTCTTTTTCTCTTCACTTTCTGCTGAATTAATTTGTATCTGATTTGTAGAAAAATAGAGAAAAAAAAAATTCTAGCTTGGTTCTTCCTCCCATATTATAGCCACATGTCCTTTAAGTGCTTCTGGATAAAAACTTTCATATTGTTTATATTGCTTTAGTGGATTACAGCAAATGTTTTTAGAGAGGAAAATACTTTTTTTCCCAAATCTACACAGCAACTACATTGGGTTGCCCTAATACATAATTTTTTGCATTGGAACAAATAGAATTTTAAAGCCGCAAATTAATAAAATGCCTCTACTTTCAAGTACCATTCAAAATACATGGTTTCCTAAAAATCAGATGAAATTGCAGAATTTCTTATAACTTCAAGAAGTATCAAAACACTGATGAAGTGAAATAATATAACTGACAGATGCTTTGCATGAAGCTTATCTGAATGAGAGGCAAGGCTGTCCTGAAAGAAGCAACAAATGCAGAGCAGAAAATACAACATTAATCACTAGTATTTTTCTCACAGTCTGAATACATAAAGAATCATTGTTTGATTAGAAATGCACAATATCTCTGTGCCATTTTGTTTGGCAAAACAAAGGGCAACCACAACTAAAAGTAAATTTTAAACTATTTTTCTGCCAAACGTGTCTGTGTAGCTACTGACAAAAGTATTGAAGAATTGTATCGATCAGCTACATACTATCCTTGTACAGGTATTTACTTATTTATAATGAGCTGATATTGGTAATTAAACACAGCTCTCCAATAGTTTTTTATCCCCCGAGCCCTAGCCTATTTGGTAGTATGTGTAGAAATGAGCACTGCATAGGTTTCTGACTTTAGATAAAACCCTGCTGTAGATACAGTATCCCTGCAGTTAGGTAATTTTTCTGTTTGTTATGATGAAAAGCCTATTTCTATCAATTCAATTACACAGTATATTGAAAATACCAAAATTATGTAGAATCTTGTTGTATTTTTTGCTTCTTCAGAGAGAAGCGTATCTATGCTTTGATGAAAAAGTGTCAACTACCCTGCAAAAACTTGTAGAAATTCTAAAATACCATTTCACTGAACTTTAGATATATTGTAAACATGGAGATGTAAGGTAAATACCAAAATTATATTTAAGAGAAATACTGTTACTTTTTGCTCCTACAAACCCCAAACCAAGAACGCATCAAGATGATGTCTAAATGTAATATGAATACTAAGAATTATGAATAAATACTTCAATGACATATACATTCTGTGATGTGAATTTCAATTTTTGATACCTAGCAGAATCTAACAATAAAAAGAATGTAACGGCACTCTACTGAAAATTTAGAAATCTAGAACATAAAGAAGATTCTCATCAATATATTTTACAGAGAAGCAGCAAGCTGAAGCCACATGAATAGGAGACTATACACCATGGTTGCAGGCATGGCTGAGCAAACTATTATCCATTTGTTCAGCTGCATCTATATTTCCTTACTGACTAAATAGATCCATATTACTTACTAATTATGTGCATATATATGTACACGTATATCACTTAATTCTCTTATGGATAATGTCTTCATTTGCCTTAGAACACTCAAAATCCTGCAGGTTCTGTCACTGATGCCAGCTGACCTATTTAGCTAACAAAGCTTGTCCAGTCCATAAAGTAGAATTTATTTAGTTACAGAAAAGACAGCACTGCAGTTCACACAGACATTTAAGAACTGGTGATATTTCTATCATGGGAATCTCTTTTAAAACTTCATATTTATTTTATTTTAAGTAGATTGTAGAAGATTGCTTCAAACTAGAAAAAAAAAGTTTTGCTTAGAGATGCAAACCAGAAAACTAGCAACTCCAACTACACAATAACCATGAACTTCTGTTCTCATGAGAAGATGATCGTTCTGCATCTAATTGTGGATTTCGTACCAGCTGTTCATTTTGCCTGCATTTAAAGCTTCTGCTTTGACTACTTGAACGTAGTCAGGGAGAACTGAAGAGAAGGCGTTGTATTGCTGGCTGCTCTTCCCATGAGTGCTTAGAAGAAGAAATTCTCTGAGTGGAAAATTACTTTTTTGAATGGATGCTAGCAGTGTTTGCCAAGTACCTAAAGTAAACAATTACTCCCATGGCATTCATAGAGTCGAGTAAATTAAGAAAGCAATTTTCTTGCATATATTCTACAGATTTTTGTTAATTTGTAACCTTCTCTTATATTTTTTGGTTTAGACAAAAACTAGCTATCTATGTCCTCAGCTATGAGGTAAATCTGGTCTTGCTAGCTTTTTAAGTTAGCAGGAGTTTTCTGTAGACTTCAGAAGAACAGACTCCAGCTTTTTTTAGTAACACTTATGTAGACTGTTTTTGGTGGACAGTTCTTTAGTTAAAGGAAATTGAACATATTTTTTAATGTACAAATAAACAGATGAGTCAAACAAAACAGATTTTGAAGACCAGTCGGAAACAGAAGTTCACTAGTTCAAATTAGCTGAAAATTTTGTCCCTAGTTTGAATTAAAATCAATTCTGCACAGCTACTAAATGGCTCAGTACATGCTTAGGACAACATTAGTTCCAGTTTGCATTCCACAGGTTTTGTGTTTCTATCATGTTGTACTGAAACGGGAAAATATCTATTTGTGTTTAAAATTCATGGACGCTCACGAAATCCAGAAGTGCAGCTAAAATGAGCTTATTAAGATTTCTGTTTGTTCTGTCCCCATTTTTTTTTTTTTTCAGCTACTCTTCAGCATTACTAAGCAGATGGGCATTGGCAATAGTGTATGTAGATTAGGATAGCCAGACTTCAGTGGCATTACAGAGCAAAGAGGAACAGCTGGGCTGCCATTTGATGATTCAAAAAAAATGTGTGAAAAATTATTATTGAAACAGGACTCAAACTCTACATATGCTGAACCATCCACATTTATGGAGTTTCTACAGCTTGTAACTCAAGTAATCTAATTTTCTTTCTGATAACAGAGTCCCTAACTATTATATTTACCAAATAATTTCCATGATTCTGAGCCCTTGTAAGTCCTTGGACCTATTTCCATTGACTTCAACAGGGTTTGAATTATATTAATGATGAACAATTAATATGAATATTTGTAGCCAAAAAAAAACCCAAAGCAAAACAAAAAACTGCAAAAAACAGTCATGATTTTAGTTATATAATGTTCATCACTCTTTCATATGGAAAAGTATTAGATGAGTTGAGATTTTCCTAGCAAGCAGTATCAAAGTTTAGAGAATGCAAACTGATATGTGGCTATTCATATTTATATTCTACCTTCAATAAAGCTTTTACTTATAAATTCAATTGCAAAGATGAAAGTTTACTTTCAAATCCTAGAAGTTCCTTTGATGCTGTACTGTGTTGTCTCCCTACACAATATTCCAGGAGTGGGCAAAAGTCCTACGTGGGCTAAGTATCATGCATGCACTTAGAAAGAGTTAATTTCTGTCACATGGGCTTACAATCAAAATATGCAGTTTGTAAGTCAACAAAGGATGGAGAAAGGAAACAAAACACCGAGAGGAGAAGTTAATGGCCACAAGTGCAGAGAACTGATTCTCATGATTCAGGCCCTAAGCAAAAAAGTGAGTTTATATTCCATGTAGGAATATGCTCTGAGTTTGTTTGTGTGAGTTTGTACAGATCCTGCAGTGATCAAAACCATGGATAAACACTGACAGACTGAAAATATAATGGCATTATTGATTAGAAATATGGAACGCTACTCTGTATGAGGAATAAGGCAAACACAGCCTTTCTCATTTTAAATTTTAGGCATTGGGTTAGTCACTGATTTAATCTAGTGACATCCCAGAAATCTGAGGAAATTCATTTATTAATGATTATATCTGCAGAACGTTATTTTAGTGTCACATCCCACATTATTTTAATAGATATGTACTTCCCATGCCGTTTTTTACTGGCACAGAAACTGCCTATGGTGTAGCTCAAACACTCAGAGAAAATGACTGTTGCTCTGTACATTGGTATTTCAGGTCATATGTCACTTGTTTAGATAGAAAAGGCTGCTAATTAAGCAATAACAATTAAGGCACGGGGCATTTCCTGCAGATTAATGACTGACTAGGAGTTGCTGAGCCAAGGGCCATTAACCCCAGCCAGTCACTCACTGTGATGGGGCAGATTTCTCTGAAGAATATTAATGTTCTAAAATAACAAGGATTACTCTGGACATAATCTAAATATATACAGGAAAGAATCAAATTAAGTTCATTATGATGATTTGTGTAGTGGATTCCAGGCCTTTTCTATTTACTGGGTAACAACGAAAAATGGGTAGCAAGAAAATGATACATCAAAGACTTAAATGTCATTAAGTACTCAACCCTCTCTAAACTGCTCTCTTCAGACCTGTCTTCTTGTATGTTTGCTTCTCTTATGACCATTTGTAACTTTGGCCATCATCACAAATATTGGTAATTTCGCAAAAAGAGGTCCCTACTAGTGTTCTTGGTAAAAGGTCTACACTTAAGAGAATACATAGAAGTACTTCCTCACTTTCTTTGTACTATATGGTTCTTGATGGGCAATGATCTGTGAAACTCTCTGATTTGTCAGATTTCCTTTCCACAGATAAAGAAGGAGGATGTAGCCCTGGACTACACAGCTCTTCAGCATTTTTCATAATCTTTTCAGTAAAACATTTCTGAAGGGATCTATTTGAGAACAGTGCTAGTTAACACTTGCCAGTTTGCCAATTATTGTTTTCTCAAATTATAATGGTCTACCTTTTTATTATCCCTGCAAGAGATTTTTTTGCTTTCCTCCACACAGGCAATTCTTCTCTGCACCAACTATTTACATCTTTACATTTTTACTTAAAATTTATCCACAAATAATACTCAGCAGAATAGAGAAGGGAGAAGCCCAGAAGGCAAAGTGGAAACTTGCTAAGCAGATGGGTGCAAATGATAATTGCTTTTTCCCTTCCACAAGAAACTTATTGCTTAAGGCTCTCATCCACAGCCACCTTTTTCTCAACTTTCCTTCCCTCATCCATTAGTTGTTTTCACCTCTTTAAATACATAGATTCAAATAGGTAGGTTAGATATGAAGCAATCTGAGCACTTCTGTTTCCAAGGTGAAATAAGCAACAATATTCAAGACTACTTCTAACTAAATAAACTTCTCTAAGGAAAAAGAAAATTACTATAAAATAGCTTTCTGAAAATCATGAGTGTTCAAAACTCTTTATTCAATTTCTCCTAACAGTTCAAAAATCTGATTACCACCTAACTTTTACTCAAAGTGTAAGAGATCATGTATAAAAGCTTTGAAAAAAAATAGGAATATATGAAACTGCTGCAATAGATGAAGAAAGATTTTTGGTTTAACAGAAAAATGTCTGGAAATGCATTCTTTAATTATAGTGTTTGGAATATGACCAAGTGTTTTACCACAGTAAAAGAATATGGAAGAGTTTGCTGTGGGCATAGTCTGAAAATTACCACCTTAAATGATTTGAAAAGCTCAGTTGATTAAAAAGGTGACCTTTAGTCTCACAGAATTGCAGAACTAGCTTTTTAGCAAGAAAAGAAAATCACTACAGATACAAGGGATTAAGATCCTCAGAATAATGTACTTTTTACTTATAAACATTTTTCCACATTTTTAATTTTCTATATTTTCTTTCAATTTGTATTAAGAATGTGTAAAGTAATTTCTAAAAGTATTCTAAAACATCTGAATTTGCTGGCAGACGTGAAATACTCCTATAGTAACATGAATCTCTGTAACATGGTGTAACCCAGAAGCCTGAATTTTGGTTTTGTATGCATGCCTCCATTACATTTGCCCTGATTAACTTATTACATAACAGATGTGTAAGGCTCATCTGAAATTACTATGAACAATCAAAGCAATACACTATAAATTTTAAAAGAATTTCATTTGAAAGAACCAGCACCTGAAACTTTCCTTTTCTCTTTGTAATGTCCCTTCTTTCCCCAATAGTTTGCCTTTAGTAATTTTGGGTCATTTAAAATGATGGGCAAAACAGGAATAGAACACTTCTCAAACTTAAAGACAGATCAAATTTTCTTTCTAATATAGTGTTCATTTGTTGTCCTGGGACTTGTATCAGTGTTGCTCATCAAATGTATTTTTCAAAGTGATGAGAATGGGGAAAGCAATTGTAGAAATTATAGAGTCCTCTCATCCCTACAATTACTTTAAAACAGCTGCTAAAGTTTCCACAGAGATCACAGCTTTATTATGCTTGGTAGAATGAGTTAGAAAAGTACCTTTCTGAACTTGAAAGATGTTCAAAATCCTAACTTTTTTAGGCCATAGGGAACAAAAAAAAACCAAAACCAAAAACAAACCAGCAAAACAAAACAAAACAAGATACTATGAAATATTGGAAATGACTTCAACAATAGGGAAAACCTATACTAAGCTCTAGGTAGATTCTGCAAAGCATGGAAGTAAAGGCAAATTATTTTTGAATTATTACTGGGTACTAAAGATTCAAGATGCTACTGTCTAGAGGATTTAATAAATAGAAGATGAAATAATTTTTTTAAAAGTTTCCAACAGTGCATTGAGGGCAGTAGAGCTTCTGACCTCTCTATTTTGGACATGAAAATTTATGAAAAAATTTATGAAAATCCACTAACTGACAGTGCATAAAATATGCAACATGATACTCCAGTTGAATAAAATGAGGAACTATTTATTGCTTGCTGATTCATCTGAATTTTTCAAGCTTGTCTCAGAAAGAGAGGCAGTTGGGAAGATTTGTTTTATTTTATTAAATTTTCTAACACTTTAACACAGGGAAAAAGCAGGAAAAGAAATAACTTTTTTTCTGAATAATCTTTTTTCTGAATAGCAGCCTTCAACTACATATTCAGCACTACACAAAATCACACACACCAAGTAATTCTTTGGGCCTCAACCTATGGTCATCTATGCCAGCATAAATCCTGGAAAAATACACCAAGAAAAAGTCCGTCTTAAAGCAAAACAGATGCTCATCTCTATTGCATTAATTTTGTTTTGCCAATTATAGCTGTGTCAGAGAGAAGAAAAAACATTCACTGATTTTTCTGTGTATAATTTCACTATTATTTATGGCTGATCATTCAGCCTGGCAGCTACCTCTGTCAGTTTTCTACAATCTTTTCACACTCACACTGAGACATGAACCTGACTAGCTGAATGCTAATTATTTTTTGAGAAAAAGACGTTGAGAGGAACTTTTTTCTCAAAAAGTGCAGTTTCACCCAAAGGAGAATTTATGTGAAAACAAAGGTAGTTTAAAAACACCATAAGTCTCTATTTGAATTTGGTTTTCCTTTAGTTCTAATTTATATTATATTTTTCATAACAATTTAGATTTACTAGAATACACTTCTTGAAAGTTATTGATAGACAACAATATGTTGTTAACAACATGTATTTCAATGCTTCTACATCTGAATTTTTGTTTTACAGAATTTATATTTTCCTGTGGACAGAAACGTCTTTCAGACGGTGATACTAAATACCACAGGGAAACTTAAAACAATTTACCATTGATACTGAGCTATCAATTAATCCAATATCAAGCATTCAAATATCTAGCCCTTTAGATACTAAGGAAAGGAAATCAATTTCTTCAAGGTTAGTTATATTTGGCTGCTGTGAGGTTCACAACTATAATAAAATAAAGTCTTTCTTTTACTTTCAGCTCTGTATTCTCTAAATCAAGAGATAATTACTCATATTTTAGGCTCCTTTACAACATACGTCATATAAGAAGGCTGATAGGCTTTGCTTATCTTTATATTTTCAATTTTGGGGACTACTTTGGTTAGCTACTTAAGCTGCAGTGATGTGTGGTAGCTCTGTGGGTTTCCAGCACCACCATGTAACACTGGTGGTGCTGGTCGTACTATTTTTCAAGGGAGTATTTAGAAAAAATAATTTCACTGTTTCACACTGTTCAGAGCAGTACTTCTTAGATACTCATTTAGAGACACTGATGGTGACTTGGCACATAACGGTTTCAGTTTAACACTGGTTAGATGGAAGAGGTTACTAATTATACAATAGCAATTAAGACATGAGGCTTTTCCTGGAGATTAATGGACAGCTAGCAGAAATTTTGTGCAAAGCTTTTAACCCCAACCAGTCACTCACTGCATTGCAGCAGAATCAGACAGCGTTCTCTGAAGGATACTGCTTTTCAGAGTAACAAACATAGGTCTGCATATGAGTGCAGAGCTTTTTTGCTCACCTACAGGGTATATCTAGTAGCAGACAATGAAGCTATGAAGCAAGTAATGAAAGGCAGTTGCTCACAGAAGGGAAAAAACACAAACCACAATACCTGCCCCCAATACGGCCAAGTGTAGCAAAAATAATTCAATGCTTTAATGTGGATTTTAACTACTTTCATTCCTTCTAGAGACAGGATCATATCTTTCACAGAATTAAATCACACACTACAGACACCTAAATTAGCATTTTAAATCAGAACTAGGTTGAATATTTGCAGGGAGTCCCCCACTTATAGCCATTTATTAAGTCCTGGTTTATGTCTTGAATGCATCATGGTGTGAGAAACTGTTTTCTTTCTGGATTAAGCTGAAGCTGGAGCAAAAGCCCCTCCCTAACTCATGTCCCACATCATTGGAAGTGGGAAGCTGAACCTACGTGCAGAGAGAACCTAATACTTATGCCCCACAGAATTGCACAGCAACACTGGAAAACCTCCTCGGGGCTCTTCAAAGGACAGTTATTGAAACTACATTACCACTATTCTTTACTCTTCCAAACTCACCCACAACAAATATCTGAGCTCCTCCTGGCCTTCAAGATGCCTCATCCTTACCTTCCTCCACTTTGCAATCTACACCCAGTCTTGGTCTGGTCCAGTCCTGGTCCTTCATTCCAGCTCCTATTAATTTCTCTTTCTCTTCTGTCTTGATTTTATTTTTTTCCTTTCCTTTTTTAAGGCAGTCTGATCTGTGGCTCCAAAACAAATCGTCTACTTGTTATCTGGCTGTGGAGAAAGAGGCTGAGGCTTTACCAGCAGCTGGACTACTCTTAAGCAGTACCAAGTATTGTCAAGGGAACTTGCTGCTGCTAGGCATGAGAGGAAAATGGAGTGGTGCTTCTTCAAGTTTAAGAAAATGAAAGTGGAATTCTTGAAGGCTCAAGACATTAACTACTAGATCAGTTCAGACTCCCTTATTTGGGTTTTGATGTCACTTTTGGAAGAGAGGACTTGACTGAACTGCCAACTGCCAACAACTCCAGGTTCCTGCATCCCAACATCCAGGGTGTGCCCAGGGCAGCAGAGGGAGATGGACAGCAGCTGTGTAAGGCTGCTGCTATTGCTGGATGTCCTTTCTGATGGCCTGGAAGAAGAACGTCCCTAAACCTGGGTTGTACAGCCAGTCCTGTACTCCACACAGCATTCTAGTCATGCCATCCTTTTTCAGGGCTTATGGTACTGCAATATGACACAGTTCACTCGGTGAGTAAATGGGTTAGAAAAGGAGACAGCTGCTATCTTTAAATGTCATCTTCTTGTTGGTGGGAGCCGCTGGAAGTCTCTTCTGCATGGCAACTCTCTCCTAGTCCAGTCCCCCAGCCAGTAATGAGCAGTTTACTTAGCGTGAGGCGGAAAGTGAAAGCCCGCTGCAGATTCCCACCTGTGCACACACAGCCCGTTGCCCTGCGTGCTGCAGGCCATGCCAGCGCTGGCATCAACGTGGCACAGGCGGCTGCTGCAGACCTCCTTCCTGGCCAAAACTGGAACAGCAATTTATGGTTGCCAGCTTTCTATTTAGCTACTATGAGAAGATCCTGCCTGCTGAGGAGCAATTGCAGTTAACTGTGGCTTACTCCACAGCTGTTCTGGCTGCTCTTTTCACCACATGGGCATAGTGCCGCTGCTTTTATTAATCCTGAGGGCCAGGCTGGCCACTGTATGTTACAGATTTTCCTACGGGTCATGTTGGTCTCCTGTTTAACAGCGTTTCTGCTGTGGACCACACTGCCTCCCTACTTGCAGTTGTTTCTGGAGGCCATCTTGACAATTCGGTTGTCAGCGCTGTGATGTGCTGTCAGATTAAAGACATGTGATGTGAGGACTCCAGGTGACCCACTGCCACACCATTACCCAGCCCCAGCGTCCCAACCAGTAGCACCCTGCTTGCTGGCACGGGTTGGAATGGGAAGGCTTGAAGCTGAAGGTAGAAGCCCAGCACAAGGGGATACAGCTGCCAACAGCTGAGGGAACAGGGCTTCAGGCCTGGGGGAGATGAAGGCAAGGGATGAAGGGCCCCCCCGAGGCCTGGCCTGAGGGACTGAGTAGCAGCTGCTGCAGCCAGGGAGAGGGAGGAACAGGGCTGAGAGCTGCGCGGGGTCAGGTGCCTGGGCAACAGCTGCTGGGGGCTGAGAAACAGGGCTCCGGGCACATGGCGCAGGCCTGGGGGCTGGGAAAGGGGGTGAGAGTGCCCTGCAGAGGCTGGGTAGCAGGAGAGAGGCTCTGAGGCCAAAGGCAGGGGGGCAGGGAGGTGCCAGGTGCTGAAGATGAGCAGAGGCCAGGGAAGGGGCCGAAGACAGAGGCTGGCTCTGGAGAAACAGTAGAGGAGAAAGCGTCTTGGCTCCAAGCCAGGGAGGAGGGCAGAGGCCTGGGAAGAAAAGGGACAAACTGTTTAGCAGGGGCCAGAGGCTCTGTGGGCCAGAGCTAGACAGCTGCTGAGGGTGGGAGAGAGACACCAGGAGCCAAAACAGAGTCCTGGGAACATGGGGTAACAGCTGAAGTGGGAAGGACAGGATGGAAAAGCTGAAAACAGAGGCTTTGGGTGATGAGGGGGGCCACAGCTGCTGAGGGATAGATGAGGAAGGAAGAGAAAAGTTAAAACCCATAGCCAAGGGAGAAGGAGCCAGTGACAATCCCAGTGGAAGAGAAAAGGGACCAAGAGAGAAAGGATTGAGAATATTACCATTTTAAAAGAAAAATACTTTTGTATTCTATGTGTAAAGCAATTAAGTTGTTTTCTCTTCTTGTGTACTACCCAGACAGCCCACAGCTGGGAGTACACACCCTGCCAGCCTCCACGGACAGGAAGCACTGACTGCAAATGCTGGAAACCTCCTGGATGCTCCAGCAGCTGCAGCATCCAGCCCTCACGGTTGCTGCCTGGATGAAAAGGCTCTCCCATCTCCCCAGAGGGGCTCTGCAATCCACAGCAGCTTCAGTCAGTGTAGTCTGGTGCAGAACTGACAAATTACACCGGGATATTACACCTCCACGCTGCAGGCAGACAGTGTGCAGTTACAGCCCCAAAACAGTTGTTTGCAGTGAAGATAGTGCACAGTTTTCCGGCACAGGGTTTCAAACGTTTTTTTGTTCTGACACAGAGCTTCAAAGCCTTCAACTTTCAAAGCACTGCATCCAGATGTAGGTAAGTTTAGGGTACCATATGGTCTTGCCATTTGCTGCCTGGGAATATCAGTTTAGGACAATGGCAGTGGCCTCTGTGCCTGCTACCAAGCCATTTGCTTCCCCATAGCTGGCCATCACGGTACTGAAACAGCAATTTGGGCAGCAGGGTCTTTGCAGAAGGAAAGTGCAGTGACCAGACCAGGCCTCCTGCACATCCAACTTTGGCTTGTGAATGAGAGCTGGAGCTGGTGGTAGGCAGCATTATTGTAGTGACAAAAAACCTGTTGAAAGGCAAAAGAGCTTCCACATTTAGACTTGTACATGGTAGATACTACCATGGATACTAGTGTTGCTAAGCATGCTGCTTCCTAGGGAAATCTGTGCTTGTGGAAGCACAAGCTTGTGGGACTACTTTAATTTAAGATAATATCAATGCACCTTGTAGGAAGACATATAACACTAAGCCAGGCCCATCCTAGATACTGAAGGGATGCAGAAAGCTCAGCTATATCTATTTCAATTCAATGATTTGTTTTAATTACCACAGGGAAATTGCCAGTGTAGACCAGGTTGTTAGTAAGCATATCTGAAACTGAAATTAATGGTGCTAGTTCTATTTATCCAGGTGATAAATGATCACCTGTCCATTAATTAAAAATCTTGTCCATTATTTCTAATGTTATTTATTACTTTCCCTATTTTTACATTATTTTGTTTTAGTCCTGTTGTATTATTAATCTTCTTTGTAGCTTCTGTTGCATACAAGTTCATACCTTTTCTTTCATCATCTTAAAATTGCCCTCCCAGACTCTTGTTCTCCAAGTATAGGGAACACCTTTTCTTCCCTTTCCTCTTATTACCTTTATGCACATTTCCACTGCATTATTAAATTCATTCTGTGCTTCTCTCACTTTTGTTCTCAGCCACATTTGCATCATTATGCCTCTTTTTCACACACAATATGAAGCTACAATGAAATAAGATAAACACAAATATGCTTATGTTCAAAATGAAGAAGGATATGGAATGTTTGTGTGTCTAGTGGAGCTATTCTCTTCCTTGGTTGCCATTTAACATCACTGACAAAAATAACTTCAATAAGTGAACATTTTTTTGCCTTCCAGATGTATGGCATTGAATTTATTTTCCCATAAAATAGTTCTCCATGATAATGACATCCCTAATCTCTACATAACTAATTCATTATTTTGTTCAGCTTTCAAAGGATATCATCAGTAATAAAAAGGAGGCATTGAAATTAGCAGCCACATTAAAACAGAAATGCCATTTTGTCTGCTTTCCCCTTTGTTAAGGTACTGTAGCCACTTGCCCCTCCACTCTTAACACTCCTGGGCTGTCAGAGTTGTAATTTACAACTGATGGGTGTGAGTATACGCCTATGCACTTCTTTCTTTATTGGTTATGCAACTTCTGCTAGCCTCCAAAAAAAATAATACTGAGAGCAGAATGCTTGAATCGCTTCTCATCATTGTATTCAGTAATTCACTTAGCAGCATTTAGCAGGGCTAGACAGAGAGCTAAAGCTAACCATCATCATTAGAATACAGAGATTTCACATGCTTATTGTTATGTTGTTTACGCTTTTTGATCAACGAACACAATTAAATATCAAATCTTTCAGGAGGGCCCTAATACATTGTTCTTTTCTTAAGTGGCACGTGCATTCAAGACATCTTGATATTAAAGCCATAGATTAAAATTTCTGTAGCATAACAATAGCAGCACTCACTCTTTCTTTTACTACTGTGGCATCTTTCAGCTGTTTGTCTAAACAAGGTTTAGCTCACTAAATGCTCCGCTATGATGGAAACAATTTTGTACTAATTACAAGATAAAAGGATTGTGTGATATATCCTTTTTAGGGATATTTCTGTCTCAAGTCCTTCAGTGAGAGAATGTTTTGATAAATTGTTAAGAGTCTGAGTCAATGTGGCTATAAAAAATAATCTTAAAAAATGGCATAAATATACCAAATCCTTTCTAACAAGTTGTCAGCTAACTACTAACTCATTCAGATACTGCAGGTATCTCTGATTCTCTCTTCAAATATACTACATAAATTCAAAATGAAAACCTGTGCCTGTAATGCTTTTAAAATCAGGAAATAACCAATTCTTCTTTGCAGATGAATAAGAAGCAGTCCCAAAGTGGTCAGAAAAACTAATGAATGTAAAGACATACTAATGGTTATGTCATTGTTAGGTAATAAAGCTTCAGGCTTATGTGTGAAATGTCAGTGAGGTTCTCATTTCTTTAATGCCTGCTGACTCCCAGAGACTGTCAAGGCCCACAATATTTGTGCCCTGTATCCATTTAAGTCAGTCAGCTGAAACAAGGCAAACAGACATGCTCTAGTTTAATATCACTCCATATGTTCTGAAGAAGGGAAACCAAGTTTCTTTTCTCTTTCTGAGAGCTGCATGACAAGGTTACTTTATTACTTGCCAGAAGCATTCATACATTTCAAATAAAACTTATATTGCCATGATTTTGCTAGCATACATCATATAAGATCTATGAAGACCTATTCTGGTTCTACAAATTCTGAAATTTTAGCAATTACATGTGAAAATGTAACACACATTTATGTATGCTTTATTAAAATCTTGCCTTTTGGTGCAAATCACAAATGCTAAAGGAAATCACTATTCAGTAGTCAGAAGGACCTATGCAGTATCCCTCACGGAGCTCACCAATGCAAGTGATAGCTAAAATGTCCTGATATTAATTTATAAAGACACTGGCTTAAACATACTTATTGCATAAGGCTAAAATATATGTAAATTATTTTTACAAATACAGCTTTGCAGCTTGTACAGACACTGTCCTATCTGTTGCTGCCTGCCCACTGAAAAATCAACTCATAATCTTTGAGAGAGACAGGTCACTTCAGGCACTTTGATAATGTCTAGCTCCAGAAAAAGACGTCCACACAAACACCACAATGATGCAAATACCTTGCATATGACATTGTCAGAAGAACATGTTCAACAATACACTAAGTTTCAAAGGATCTTCTCTCCAATGTTCTGCAGCTGGAGATAATACTTCAACCAAACTTCAAGCAAAAAGAAGTAAAGGCTTTTACAGCTTGCTTTAACTCAGAAGAAAAATAGGTCTCTTTCCTTTTTGCATGTTTTTGTTTGTATTTGTACTTGTTGATCTGAGATGCACTTGCACATGTAGTACAATTTATTCTAAACAGAATTTCTTTTTCTAATTTAAAAAACAGGGCACTGGTGGTAAATGCCCTATCCACTAAGCTATTGTTTCTGCAGCGATGCTATTATCTGTTTCTAAACTAAGACAAGGATTATCTCTCATGAAATTTTTGTTGCAACTGACATGTTTCTGTGGGAGTATTTCATTAAAATTCTTAATAATTTTCTAATGATGAATCACTTCATTAAAAAAAAAAAAAACATTCAGCTCAGCTATGTATGTATTTTAATCAGTAGGCATATTGCAATATCTTTGTGCTTCAAAGTAAAAGAAAATTTAATGCTTTCCAAAGTGGATTTTCTATTAGTATATAGTACAGCAGTAGGGAACATCTAAAGATGGTGTAAAAGATGTGAATGGTAAAGAGACACATTGTTTTCTGTATTCTGTACATCACATTTTCCTGAGATCTGATTGCTGTTTCAGTTTTTAAGAGAGACCTTTAGCTATGAAAATAATTAAATAAAAAGGTTATTCAGCTTTGATTTATATGATACCTACTTTGCTTCAAATTTCCTTTCCTTAAGAAATGACTACATCCAATTCTTTGGCCTGTATTACATGGAAAATAGCATTAGATGACCACCATCTAAGCACATATTTGGTGGCTCTAGATCACCAGAGCGGTCAAACAACAAGGCAATTACCACAGGGTCACTGTTTTTTTGTATCCAAGAAAGATCCCAAAAGCTGTACACAACTTCTGCCCTTTTTTCACCCCAGACACTTCTACTGAAGAGCTCTGCAGTAGCTAAAGAGAGATATAACTTTGTTTACATGCACAAGGGCTCATTAAATTGCTGGATTGCAAGACTGTATAAATTATTTATCCCTGTAGAGAAACAGGTTTTAGAATTCACGGTTTAGAATAGGCTCTAATTCCCCTCTCATACATAGAGTCACTGATGTAATTAAAGGTTAAAGTAAAGAAGATCAAATGTTAAAAGGAGAAATGTGTTCCTTTTCTCCTGAGCTTACTCACACAATGCTCTGCCATGCTTCTTTTCTTCATTAGCTGATGTTGAAGGACCTTGAATGTCTTCCTCCTTAATTACCCCAGGTTAGAAACAGAGTTTAGCCCATGTTTTTATTATGTTTTCTGTGCTAAGGGATAGATCATCCCCTTCATTCTTCCTTTGGCAACAAGGAAAGTTAGAACAAAAGAAAATTCTCAGCTTCCATGTGAAATGTTGGCTAAAGCAATGTTACAGCTAATGGAAGTTCTGTCATAAGGAGCTCTTCCACTTCCTCTAGCTTTAGCCTCATGTCAGAATTACTTACCAGCAGAGCTAGGCTACCTAGTCTCCACGTTGTCAAATGAAGAACATAAAATCTTTACAGAGGGACAGGCTAATATATCCCCTCATGAATTCTAATGACAGACAGTGTTTCCAAACCTGCAGTGATACCATTATATTCTTAATAGACTGTAATCGATTTTTATGTCTTACAAAGAGGCAATCTGCAATTTATAAGCTACATCATTAGACCTTTTCTCATTGCTTTTATTTTCTACTCAGTGATGTATAATGTGTTGCTAGTAAGGAAAATTGATTAATTCTTTACTTTTTTCCCCTTAATTTTTTTGGGCTAATTTTGTTTTGCTTCCTCGGCCATTCTGGTGCTAAAGAGGGAAAAAACTCACCCCAAATCAAGCCTTAGCTTTTTTTTTTGTTAATAGATCAGTTGAACCCCTCCATGACTAAAGTAAGATAAAAGCAAAGTTAGCTTCTTGACCACAGGTCCAAATGTGAATGGCCTTCAGAATCAGTTAGAATGAAATTGCATTCACTTTATCTGCTGATATTCACAGACAATTAATTGAATTTCATGGAAGACCCAGGTAGCTGTCTATCCTGGCGCATTTTCTATCCTCTGCAAAGCTGGTGATGCTTCTCTGCCTGCAAACTTGAACCTCACTTCAAAGGACAAGAAACAGCAGCTGCACTGCAGAGTGTGCATTAGAAAACACACACACGCTGCTTCTGTATGGAATCCAAATTTGGGCACCCAAAATAGCTTCTGTAGGCAATTTAATTTAAATATTTCCAACATAACTTGTGTTCAGTTATGTTTTCAATCTGACTTACAAGCCATGAGAGCTCTGTAATTCTCCATATGGATTCCTTTTATGAACAGAATTAACAATTTTGAGTAAGAGGTCCTGGTGCTGTGCTATTCCATTTGTGTCACTTTCTAGGTACATTTATAGGAAACTGTATCATGCATATTTAATGAAGTGTATTCTGTATTACATTCAGCAGCACTACAACACACCACCACGTTAAAGCTATTTAAATCCCACCTTGGGAGACAGCAGCAAAAAGAAGTTAAATGAAATTACTTCTCAGGGTAGAAAGAGTTTACTTCTTCACACACAGCTTCAAAGGTTTCACTGTGGGTGAGAAAGAAATCATTACAGGGAGAGGCCAAAGGCCAGAGACAGTGGTCCAAAGGAGAAAAATAGGCAAAGGATAAAACGAAACAAAACAAAAACAAAAACAAAAACCAAACAAACAAAAAAAACAACACAAACGAATAAAGAAGAGTAAGCCCCTTGAATGGTAAACCCCTTAGTCAGGCCTTTATAGAAAATATAGGCTGGGGGGGAACTGGGAAGGCTGAAATGAAGAGGCCCACATCACCGAAAATTAGAAAGGACTACCACAAAGGAAATGGAGAGATGGAAAAGGAACTGCTTGAAAGCAACAGAAATGGGAAGACATAGCAGTAAGGGGAGAGGTAAGGCACTCAGGGAGACTGTAAAGGAATAAAATATTTCCTATAAAACCTTCAAAACTGTAGAGGCCATATGAAGTAATATAGGCCATCTAAAAGCAATTATGATTGCTATGTACATTTCCTCATCTTTATCACTGTGTTAAATACCATTCAACAAGGAATATGAGTAATTCTGACTTAGTATAAGAATGAAATATCTGAGGGAGGAAATTTAAGTGGAATGAGGTTCAACATCAAAAAAGAATCAGCAATGCAAATCAGATGATGCGATAACTGGGGAGCGTTAAAAAGGAAACTACATGAGAATCTCAGACATCCTGTCATTTCTGGAAAACGTGATCAACAGAAGATGAGTATTATAGTAATTAAATAAAAAAGAATAGTAGATAGTAACAGGTATATCTTCTTAAATTGGAATGGCATGTGAAGTAAAAGCGAAGGAGGATGTAATATTCTGTAGTGAAATGCAGCTGACAGTCACAGATATCAACAGCAGATTGTAGAAGTGCTGAACAGATTACATGGCATTTTTTGGCAAAAAACTGCAAACAGAATCAATAGGAACCATATAGCCATAGTCCAGTAGCAAAGTTAGCAAGACATTTCAACAAATGTTTCCACTGACCTGAAGGCCCTTAATAATGCTGTAATGAGATCTAGACCGATTCATTTGGTATCTTCCTAGAACATGAAATTTGTGGCAGATAAGATTCAAGCTGAATCATTAGATTGACACGAATTTGAACCACTTAGAGATACTAGTCTTGCTATATGTATACAAAGTACTGTCTTTCAAAATGTAGTTGTTCAATTCAGATTAATTCACCACCTTTACACAGGTCCACACTTCACATAGTGCAAAAGTTCTCTTGCAAATTGTTTTGCAAACGTTTAGACTGAAATGAGGGCAAATACCTTCTATTATGATGGACTTCTATCCTAACAGAAGGATAGAAATTCAGAAGTCTGAACCATGCTGTTTGGAAAAACAAAGTTTGAGAATATGGAAAGTGTTTGGACTTGTTCCTTTTCAGCTGCTTTATTTAATTCCTAAAGCCAGAGAAAAGCGAGAATGCAAGACTAAGCAAAAAGAACACTAGGGGAATGAGAAAATGAAGCATATAAGTAGAAGAGCGAAATATACATGGGGGGTGAGGAAGCTCTTTTTTACTTGGTAGACAAATAAACAGAAGGCAGAACAATCTTTGTCTATTCATGGCATCTGTTTCAGGGTACCTGTTAAGAAAGGGTTACCCTATAGGCCAGCCTTTCCAAGATAAGATAAACTCAGCTTTCAAATTCTGACCTTAGCATTGCTGTCAATTGTAGTTCTTGATCACTACATAAATATAATATGAAAGCACCTGTTCAGAGTAAAGCAATATATAGTCCAACTGTACCCTGCTGCTTTACTACTATTTTTTCACATGCTCCAGACAGGCCATATGGCCATATAATTTCCTCAGGATGGCTACTCATTGAAATGGCCAGTTTGAAGGTCTTGCCCCTTGGAGAGCTCTTGTATTGTATTTCCAGCAATCTCATCTCTCACAGAAGCATGAATCCTATTTTGCTGCTTTGAAGAGCATACCTGAGTGGTGCATTTCCTCCATTTTCTTTGGATTCTATATTGACCTTTAATCAATGAGCTTAAAATACCTCCTTCACTTTGTCATTCAGAAGCCAGTGTTATCTCCATAACACGAGGTAGATGCTTCTTTCTTTTTTTTTTTAAATACAAATCCTTATACCAGCTTTTAACTTTTCATAGCATACACATATCATATGCATTGAGAAATTCTGCACAAATTAAAGGTCTTGTTTCAATTTCACATGTATTGTATAACAATTCTCCTTTGAATGTTCTTTATTATGGATAGTCTGTAATTCTTTCATATGAAATTTTACTTTTGAATACACTTTTTCTGTAAATGGAACATAAATCCTTAGCTTGAGAACTATTTTTTTTTTTAATCGTAATGAAGCTGCCACTGCAGGTTATATATCTGCTAGGGTATTAAAAAAGCATAATTTTTATTAAAAAAGCATGTAATGGGGTGTTACAGAATTTCTTATTCTCTTGGTATTTTATTGAGAAGAAGTTATTCTCCAAAAAAATAAACACAGGTTCATTCTAACGAAAATACCCTGGGTTGTCAAAAAGAGAAGTGCAGGAAAATAAAGTTCCTTCATCGAGGACCCAAATCAATAAGGTCCTTGTGAAAACAAACTAAACCCCCTTAGATCTTACTCTAGATCTAAGTGGGATATTGAAAAATAAAAAAATATGCATCTACAGTCCCTCAGCAAACTAGACAACATCTATTTGTTCTCTTTCTTTCAGACGCAGGTGCCAGAAAGAGTAATACAAATGTAAAGAACAATTAAGGCAGCTTTTTTGTTTCTATTTTTCAAGCATTGGAGATCACAAGGGGCAAAAATGATGACAAATTGCTCTTGTCATTATTTGGCCCAAGAGAGCTTCAGTCAAATTTGGTCCCCAAATATAAGAACTGAGATAGCTGAAAGCTAGCACATTATTATCAATTAATGGGTAAGTATAAAACCTTCAGGATTTTATTCTATCTCAGGTTGATCCTTGAGTGAAATTGCACTGTGCAATTTATTACCCAGTGCAACTGAGAAGAGGACACAGAGTTTCTGCCAAGATAAAGTAATCAGAGATTTCTGTATTTCATTGCTAATGTGTGATTTAAACATCACCCATCATTTTGGAATTATTGTTAAAAAAAATTGAAAAATCTCTCGACCAGAATTCAAAGTCTCAAACATAATGATCATTCTGCTATCTTTCACAGCTTAAAATCTACATATATTCTGAGGGCTTTTAAAGGAGGCACAAGGAAATCCTAAATAAGCATAAAATCTTGTCTCCATCATTTTCATATTTTACTTCTGTATCTCCAGATTTCTCTTGATGAATAGTGTCTGCTAAAAACTGTTCCATTACAAGGGCAAAGAAATAACTTGATAGATTCCCTGAAATTCCAGGCATTTTCTTCGTAAGCAAGCAATTTCTGCAGAGTAAAAACGCAAGTCTTTTTTTTTCCCAAAAGAAAAAAAAAGTGCTGTTTTAACATTTGCTGAAATAGAATTGCCCTACAGTGTACCTTGCAAAATAGATTAAATAGAGAGGAAAAATTACTTTCATACATTTCCCCCAAAGGAAATACATATTTTATGCTATTCTAAAGAAACTGAACCTGTAGTTTCTTGTCCAAGACCATTATTGAAAATAGCTGATCTTGTTGTGCTTCGCAGAACTTACAAAGGTAGCAACAGATTATTAGCACATACAAATATTGTTATCAAGTCAAAAAAAAACAATATTTGAATTTTTGGAATGGGACATTTTGAGAGAGATTAATAGATGTTTCAAAGTAAAATAAATTTATTTACTGTCCAGGAATGGTGTATGAGATACAACCTAAACCATTTAATGAAATATGTATGCTACCTCCAGCAGCCCTGTAGTGGCAGCATGCACAGCTATGAAAAGGAAAGACAAAGGAAAAGACTGTGATGCACATGTAATATAGTCCAGTAGTGGACCATAGAAGAGATAGTATCTTATTTAAATATTCTGCTACAGTTTATCAATATTAGAAAATTACTCTGCAGTGTGTCAGATTGCTTCTTGGAGATGATATGGTAACCAAAGGCACACAAGACAGTTTGGCAGCAAATTCCTGTAGACATCCTGAGAGGTAAGTAAGTATACTCTATGCTTTGGAAAAAAAAAAAACCTCCTTCTATTTACACTGCACCTAGAAAAGCTCATATAGCCTTGTTAAGTTTTTTTTTTCCTATTTCTATTTAAAAATATGTTTGAGTACCTGTCTAAATTATAACAAAGATTTATTTGCTCCAGAGGAAGGGTAAGAGTAATATTATGGTCTTCAAAGCGATGGACTCTGTATTTCCTCACTACTTAGTGAAATAAAAATGTCAGAAGAAAAGGTTTTGAAAATACAATAAACATTTTACCATAGTTCTTACTCAATAATATAGTTTCTCAAACTCCAGTATTCTATTCAACATTTTAGAATGTCTGGTCTATTTATATTGTTCTTTTGTATTTTCCATTAATGATTAAACATTTACCTTTATGATAGCTAATACTTCTCTCTTTAAATAGGAGTTTACATGTTCAGTACATATGCTCACAGATTTAAAGGTCTGAATTCTTCAGTCTTCCTTCTGCAATCATAGACTTTCTGACATTTCATTTAGCCAAAGTGCTTTGCTCTCTCAAAAGCCCTTATCATTCTACTTAAAATCAAACTGAAATTGAGAACATTGGGTCAGCACTGTGGATTGCTCAGTCTGGGATTTTGTCTGTGTCGTTAGACAGAGCTTCTGCTTAATCACTCCTTTCCTGTGATCCGATTTACTAGCCTTGCTTAGCTGTACAGTTCAGCTAAATGTTTTATCCAGATGTACCCATGAAAAGTAGTTAGCATGACAGTTGCTATGCATGGCCATCTAGCATGGGGTGATACCCAATAACTCAGGAGCTGAAATGAAAATTATGGTCCCCTTTCACATATATTTAACCAGTTCTTTTTCCTGCAGATTTTGCATTCTTCAGTAGCTTAGCATCTTTTGTGACACAGATGTCATGCACTCCATTTGATCATTTTATCCAAATAGTAAACAACCTGTAGCTGGACTGTTTCTTCAGTATTTCAAATGGTCATTTGGACACTTGGACATTTCCCAGTCTATCCATCTTTTTATAAACTATATATATCTATTGTCCATGAAAACTAAGTGAATTACTTGTTAGTGTACTACCCAACTGCTCTCTACAGACACCTTCATGAGACCGTCACGACATCAAATGTTATAGCTACAGTCATTTAATCTATGTGTACTTTAGGCCTTCATAAGATTATTTCATCGTACAAAGATCCAAATTATTTCCACATGAATGTTTTTATAAATAGTTAGTGAAAGCAACATATTTGGATACATTTTTCATGAACAACAATAACTAACTTCCTTAAGATGACAGGTCAAACAATTTCAAGTAGAACCAAACTCCTTGATCCAAACGTTTCTGAAATCAGAAAGAACGTTCCCTTGCTTTCAAAGGCTGCCTGAGGAGAATCATTCCACTGTTACATTACTGAAAATCAGATCTTCATTTCATTCAAATATAGATGAATGAATTCATCTTATGCTTGTAGACTAATCTGTAGTAGCAGAAGAATCAAAAGGCCAGAAACTTAGGATTCCCCTCTTTCCTAGCCAATCAGTGTGTATTGTTCAGAATAGCTTTTATGTATCTATGGTATTAATGAAAATCACTGTTTCCTCCCTCACACATTTTTGCAACTACAAAACTTTGCATTCTACAACATTTTGTAAGCACTTTGTTCCAGAAAGTTCTAAAATCCTTCATACAATAGCATAAGCAAGTACTCTTAGAGTGCAGTATGCCTAAGAAGATTCTTTTTAGCAACTGACATTTATCCCAGTAAAACACAATCTTACATATTTTTTTAGTTTTTCAGTTCCTTTCCAAAAAATATCTTTGCTTTTGCTTGAAAAGGAAGTAAAATTTAGAATCTTTAAATGTCACCTTTGTTAAGGACCCTTTGTAAATAAAACCAATTTAACTCAAGGATATACTAATCTTCTTAACAGATATTGTTGCCATGTTGTGCTATGAGAAATAAGCCACAAACCAGGCTGAAATGGTATTCCAAAGAACATATGTTTAGAAAGAATATGTATGAGTACATCCAGAACTTTGTTGGCCGTAAAGAAATCTGGAATACCCTAAATTACAAAAAATTATTCATTACTTTGCTCCAAAGTTCGTATCTCAACTACAGCTCAATATTGCACATAACTGTAAAATCATAATTAAGATCTACTTCTCTTGTTCTAGGTACTGGTAGGAATATAGTAAAATATGCTCTGAAATTTCAGATATTACTAAAGAAAACAGACAGGGTATGGTAAGAAGACAGTGAATATTATTAACCTTACTTGATGGATGAAAAACTGTGAGAGAGATTAAATACTTGAGATATATAAAGAGCTAGTAATAGAATTCTGAAAATAAAATAGCAATTTCAAATCCCATTTCCAGTACTTAATTACTTCTTAGTCCTTCATGTCTCCTTTTTTCCATTTTATGCTTCCAGATGTCTACCATTCATCTGATGTAATCATTTATGAAAGATCCAATTTTTAAAGAAGAAATAATATCTGGGCCCAAAGCTAAAAAAAATGGTTGTTTCATAAGAAGTTTTTCTTAACCATAGTAAATTCTGCAAAAAGCAAAACCCAACTGCAAAACCCAAGAACCAAAAGTACCTACCACAATTAACATTATTTTCTGAAGGAATCTAGCATTTCAGAGGTGAATTTGCAGACCGTCATATATTAAGCATTGTACAGTTCTTACCAAGTGAAAAATTCAGGAAGAACACCCTGCAGTAAGAAGTGTAGGATGAGACTCATTTTGAGACTACTGTATGCTCTTCCAAGATAGGTAGTCAGTACACACCAAATTCAGTAACCAAAAATTTGTTAAAACTTTGCTGAGCATAATACACTAACATAATAGTTAATAGCATTTCAGATATTTTTGTTATATTCTTCTCCTGATATAATTTATTTTTTTACCAAATGTTTGTTCCAACAATATTGCCAGTGTCTTGTTTTCAAGTTTCCCAGGCTACATTTCTCATAAAGTCAGAGAAGATACCAAGTCATATTGAAACTTAGCTGAAATACTTTAAAAACAAATAAAAATTCAGGAATTTATTTTGAAATGCAGCTAAAAGGAAAACAAGTCTAAAAAATGTTTTTGATAGCTATGAAAATTTCAGTAGTAAGAGTTTTTCCAAGACTTGACTTAAAAGTCACAGAAAATGGAGGTCCAGTCCCCAAGCTCAGCTGAAACACTTAATGATTTTTATTAAGTACGGTGTAACTACTAGGCTTATTCAGAGACAAATTTCAACTTACTTATCTTTGAAAACAGACTCATTTAAAACATCTTCTGAAGTTTTCCTAATATTTGCAATAAATTGCCTAAACAGTTTTTATGGCCAAAACATTGGTAATGAATAATGTTTGCAGGAATCAATCACAGCTACATAGACAGAAAATCAAAGAGATGTAATCAAGTCTCAGGCCTTCTTCTCTTGTAGCTGAGCAGGCAAAGACCTTGGCTCCCCTTATGCTACTGCATGTTCACTGTCAGAAAACTGTACTAAATTGCCTGTTCAAATCAACTGGCATGACTGCCTGAGGAACTGCTCCATCCAGGTGATCTGGATTTAACAATGTCTTCCCAAGAAAACAATTTCTTTTTACCCAAACCAGTGTATCAGTTCCAAGCTGCAGCACGATTCTCCATGCGTATAGGGACAGATCTGAGAGAGCAGTAACCTTAGGTGCCTTGGCTATACTCTCTCACTTAGAGGAGTGAGCTCATTTGCTGTTTTACAAGTGAATGAAAATTCCTGAAATAATAATTTTATAAATGTAAAAAATACGGAAAGCCACCTATTTTTTGGATGTTACTGATATAAATCTTAGAGATGGCACATTAACGATTGTAAGATAAATATGCCTCTGGTTAATAAGAGAAGTATTGCCTTTAAAAAACTTGTGGGTTTTCTTTTTAATATCAAAGGATTTCTAAAGTTACATTTTAGGCAAGTTGTTTTCTAGAATTTTATTAAATTGAGAACAGTTTTTAGCCAGTTTATGAAATTCTTGAATGTTGTAAATAATCACAGAAGGGGATACTTTGAGAACTCTGGATAACCGTAGGTAGTAGATTAAATAAATTATGATCCAAGTGTCAATACATTTAATTTTTGTTGATATCCTATGGTCTCATTAGGCTAGTAGACTTGTGCTTCACTCTTTGTATACTATATTTGGTGTTTAAAGAGGAAAAAAAAAAAAAGTTTGCAGAGGAGTACTGCTGACCTAGGAACATATTTTTAACGACAGTAAAATCAGACTGCATTAAATTATACTCCCTTCACTGTTTAGCATAAAACAGCTTTGGGAATGTTACGTAGGACTGGGGCTTCTGACTGGTACTTTTTTCCTGCAGAATTTAAGCTTTCCTAAAGAAATAGCACTGCATTTCTTTTATAGAAAAGGCAACAAAGAGGTGGTAAAAGACATATATATTGAGCTTGAACAAATTTTATATGCATAGAGACATCCAAATTTAAACTCATTATTATTCATAAAGGCATTTCTAAAGATGAAACTAATAAGGTTACATACTAAGCACAACATTTATAATATGCAAAAACATGAACAGTTATGTCTCAAAATTTATAAATACCAATACTTTAACTCGTTGTATATGATGCTGCAGTTTAGCTTGTATCCGATTATGCTTAAAACATGCTTTACAATTCTTGGTGTTTTTAACTATTGAACTTCTTTCTTTTAAAAAGTTTCCTATTCATTCTAATATACACAGTCCTGTATAAATCAGTGGGAGTAATAATATTCATTATTCCTAAAAATGTCACTAGGTGATTAAATACCATGAGGTGACATATAGGATAATCATACGCTTGTAAATAGCCACACTGTATTATTAAAATAAAAATGGTCATCTGCAGCATATTTGTATACACATTAATTTATATTGGGAATCAAGGCAATAAAATTATTCATACAAAGAATGCAACCAAATGCAGTAGGACCATCTGTGAATTACATGATCATAAAGAAGTTTATTGGGAATTCAGCTGTGACTTTACTCTGTCTTCACCTCCTGTCCTAACAGCTTTCTATTTGTATGCTTTACTGTCAAAATAGTACATAGTATAGCATAGTGGATATGATATAAATCATGGAAAGGAAAAGGGAATATAAATATTTTTAATCTTCTTAATTTTTTTAACGCACAAAGATAGAGCAGCTAGTTCTGTAAGTAGAAAAAGTAACAATCTTGAAATAAGGAAAAAGATAATAAAAGTGTGTTCAAAGCTCCTGGGACATTAATAAATGTGGCTTTTATAAAGACAGAAGTATCTTAAAAATATTGGCAAGACAAGTCAAAGATTAACACTGCGTTTTTGGCTCTTGTGTACAGAATATTGTATTTAAACTATATATTTCCTTATAAAATTCTTTTACAGGAAGGGTTTAAGAAAATTTTAGACAAAGTTTTTTGATGCCAATACTGAACAAGCAGGTGTACAAATACAACGTTTATATTTTATTTTTTAAATTCAGTTAATTCCTTGGAGAAATGGTTCTGAAATATATTGAAACAATTTAGTGTCTTATTTATTTATTTAAAATATGCACTTACTACAGAGGAGGACTGATTATAGTGATTAAAGAAAATTGATAGTGACCCAATATAGTAATGAATTCTTCTTTTTCAGTCTTAAAAAAAAAAATATATTTTATTTCATCATAAAAAAGTTTCTCAGATGAAAAATCTGACATTTATGTTAGCAGTGCTACCTCCCCAAAGGAACGCTAGGTAAAGATTCTTTTCCATTCTGATTCCTTTTGACTTCAGTCTTGTTTTGAAGCAGAAATACAAAAATCATTTGGGCAGAAGTAAACTTGACTTCCAGGGTTATGCCTTTTGCCAGTCCTTTGAAAACCAACCAAAATCTGTTCAAGTTGCAAATTTTCTCAGAACTATGTTTGTACAGTGTTAGGTGGAGATGTCCTGGATCGAAAGATTAATTGGTCGCATACCTTAGCTTCAGCCCATCTTCCCTGGCATTGGAATCTTGGTAGCCTGGGCTAGGCACAGCTACCCAGTTTTGCAGAAGCTATAGCAACTTCCTGATGGGAATGGGCCCTATGGAAAGGGTCCTTCCTTATTAAAGTACAGAAAAAACAAATGTTAGGGCTGCGATGTCTGAGTGGGAGAAGAGTTTAAAAACCTATTAAAAAAATATACACGATGACTATTTTACTACCTTAAAATAATGTTCTTCAGGTTGCAAAGTTTAAAATAGCAGCTTTGAGACATAAAGCTTCTTATATAAGTTAGACACTATTCATATAGGCTAATATATGAATAGATCCACTAATATAAAAAATATCCAATTTATTCATATGCGCTATGATATAGCCTTTGATTACACAGTTTAATGTAGTTGTCTCCAGAGCCTCCTCTATTTGTTCTGTACACCGAGAGGTCTATTCTTAGCAAAAACTAATAACCAAGTAATGAAGAAAGCTGCTGTGCCAATGAGCAGTACACTGGGCCCTGCAACACAAGAGTCCTTGCTAAAAAGGAGTGGGGTGTACCGCATACCAAAGCAAGGTGAATGCTGCCTTAAAGAAATCTGTTCTATCCCTTTCTCTCCTAAAAATCTCATGCCATTTTGGTCAGGTTTTTAAAACCAGGCATATTCTGTGTCATCCTTCCTTATGATGTTCAGGACATTTGCATCTTCAGGGAGCATATCTTGCCAGATATCCCAGAATACACAGTGCTGATCACTCAAAGAATCATAGAATCATAGAATCATAGAATCATAGGGGTTGGAAGGGACCTCGAAAGATCATCTAGTCCAACCCCCCTGCCAGAGCAGGACCACCTAGAGTACATCACACAGGAAGGCGTCCAGGCGGGTTTTGAATGACTCCAGTGAAGGAGACTCCACAACCTCTCTGGGCAGCCTGTTCCAGTGCTCCGTCACCCTCACAGTGAAAAAATTTTTCCTGATATTCACCTTGAACCTCCTATGCTCCAATTTGCACCCATTACCCCTTGTCCTATCATAGGTCATCACTGAAAAAAGCTGTAATCTAAAGTCAGCGTAAGCTGTGCTTTGAAGTTACAGTGGACGCTTAGAGTATGTCATGTTATGTATGAAGTATTCAGAAAAACTTCAGGTTATGCACTCAGCATTAGTGAACGTTTTCACCCAAAGTCTCTCTTGCCTCAGTTCTCTACAAATGGGACAGCAAATTAATAATTTCTCTTCAGATCTGATTTGAATATGGATGATAAAGAAGGCTCAGGGCTACACAGTGAACACCAAGGAGAAAACAAAAAATTGAAGGATTTATTATCCAGAACATGTACTGAGTGAGGCAGAAAGCTTGAGGAAATAGTGGTACATGATCATGTAATTAAAGACTATTTCATAATGGATATCCATATGCAGAGAAAAATACAATTTTACTGTATCTTTTGTCCTGACAGTTCATAGTTCCTAAATGCTTCATTTTGTAAACTTAAGAATATTCTCAGAGCACAGATTTTGTGTGCAGTATGTTCATACATCTTAGACTGACTAACCCTAACCCTAACCTAACTTAGGTTGATTAGAGAAGAAGTAAACTGGCTATGCTGAACTATACTTTAAAAACCTGTGCACTAAATGGGTATCTAAGAACAACAAAAGGAGTATGAAGATTGATTCAAACATGTAGATGAAAAAAATACATAACTGTTTTCAAATAGCAAGCATTTTATACAGGTTAGATCATCTCAGCAATGGGGATGGGAAGTGGGGTTAAAATATGAAAACATTTTTTAGCAACTAACTCAATTTTATAAGGCAAAATTGCATTGCAAGTTCTTATTATACCTCTACAAATTTGAAAAAAAAAAATTAAGAGTGGAATAAGTAATTATTGTTACCATACAGATATGTGAAACCAGCAAGTAAAGCATTTTGCCAGTCATTTTTGTGCTGGCAAAATGTTTCTATGCATGTGAATGATGAAAGAAACTTCTATAAAGACCGCAAAATAATATTACATAGTAGTGTGCAAGGTTAAGCCTTTCTGTTTCCTGAGGTTTTGGTGTGTCTTAATATGAATTCATCTGAAAGGTTTATCTTCTTTCTAATCGGAGGACCCAATTCTGATCTTAGTCTCATTTTACAATGGCTTAATGAATTAGCTTCAAGAGGCATCAATCCTGATTTAGAGAGATGTGAATGGAGTACTGGGACAAGTTATTTTACTCCACCAATTGGTAGATTCAACTGAATGTGACAAACCTACAAAAGCAAAATACTTTGGAAATATTGTCCGTAACAATATATATGAATTCTAAAGACATTTTTCTATTCCAATTCCATTAGTATATTAATTTCCTTAGTATCTCCTTCTGCATTCTCTAATGATTGAAAGTCATTGAGAGCTCAGACTGGGCAAGGACCAAGTTTCGAAGACAAAATTATGTATAGTTTTTCCAGTTTCTGATGAGGTAGCTGAGGAAGAGCTGTTGCATAACATGAAAACATGTACTCAGTTCACCTTATATAGTTAGGCTCTCCAAGTAGTAATAAGCACAACCTCAAAATAACTACACATTGCTAAGTTCTCAGAGGCATGCTTTTTGAAATAAGTATATCTCTCTCATAATAGATACAGCATCACTATCAGTTAGTAATCACTAAAATCTTTTAATGCAAATGTGAATAAAATGCAGAGACGAGTTTCACCCTTAAACACAAGCAACAAAAAAGATGAAAGCCAGTACTTAGAGAAGGTAGCTTTGCTTCTAAATTCCTTTGGTGCCATCAACTTAGACTGTTATTTTTCCACTTCCAATAGACGTGTTTCAGGGTATTTTTTTTTTTTATTAGGGGAGAAATTTGAAGGAAATTTTATTATTCACTTTATATTATATTATTCAGAAATTCCACTGCTCTTCTAGAGGATGAAGTCATGTGAAGCTTCTGTCCACTCCCTTGTAGATATTCACCTGAAATTTGCTATTCATTCACATAGCAATGTGTGTAGATTGAGAAAAAGATGCAGTGCCTCACTAGCCTCTCTGCCTCTTGTCCCTGAACTTTCCAGGTAAGAGTCTGATTTAAAATGTAAAAATCATTTTGCAAATGTAAAATGTAAGCCTGTTGCTGCATAACAACCGGTGAACTCTAAACTGCTTTCATTTTTTTCAATCCTCTATGATTCAGAACCAGGAAAAATAATATTTTTCTAAGAGGATGGTAGCGTGTTTTTTGGGTTGGTTTGTTTGGTTCGTTGGTTGGTTTTTTGGTTGCCTTTTTTGTTTGTTTGGTTTGGTTTGGTTTTTGTTTGTTTGTTTGTTTGTTTGTTTTTAAATAGCATTAGGGCTCAATTATCACTTTTTTTATTGATAATGACTATTCTCTTTGCATTGCAAAGATTAATTTGTTTTAAAGCTATTCATCATGGTTGTTCTCTAGACACCCATTGTACAAATGCTGACACGTGTGTGAACATTTCTGTAGTCATCTTTGGGAGCAAAGAAGAGATAGGATGAGCTTCTAAAGAAAATTATCATATTGAAATATAGATCTTCACCCCACATCCACTCACTAATTCTGTGATTTTCTATATGCTTCCTAAAAAAGAAAGTATATATCATTTATAATATATACATGTAATCTTTCTCACGGAGTCTTTTCTAAATGAAAATGCCTCCTTCAACAAAAGTGTCATTTTTTTAATCTTTTGTCAAAGCTAAAAAGCATAGATGAAAAAGAAAATCATAATCAAGGTTATTCTGTATCAGAATGTAAGATGTAATTCTGAGACTTTGGAACTGTGACATACATCCCCACTTGTATAGTGTAATGTCAGTGACCTCCATAACAGCTGTACATGGCTTTCTTAATTACAATAAAAAAAAAAAAAAATCACTATGTGAAGAATCAGTCTAGCTTCTGGCTTTTAAGCAACACAAACCCTTTTCTCTAGAAAAATAAAACGCCAAAAATCAAACGTTTTTATTTCATGATCTTGTGCATCGTACCACAAACGAGATGCAATATGCGACCTGCACACCTACACAGCATTGTCAGTGCCTAACAGCAGAACAGACTGTTTCACAGGTTGTAGTGGCAGCACCTGAAACAGTGACTCTATTGAACACAACACCCACTTCTTTGGTGAAACAGATTTTTCCAGAAATTACAGAGTCCCTTAAAAGTAAAACAAAATTGCTTATATAACTTTACTCTTACAACACGCTTCATAAGCATGTATTAAATTAATGAATAATTATACTGATGATGATGATGATGGTAATAAATATCCAAAATTATTAAAAGTGTTTTCCCTCTAGATATTCCCAGGTGAATAATACAGTCAGAATCAGCAGGTTATTTAATTTGCCCTACATCTTCTCTTTTTTCATATTCCCCCTTGAATAAGAAGTTCAGAATCAGCAGGCTATTAGGTTTGCCCTAATTCTAAACTTGAGTCAATGGGACCTCTAATTGATTCCAGCTGAAAACGACAACAGAACCTGTTGTGGTTTTGTTTTGTTTTGTTTTGTTTTGTTTTGTTTTTCAGCTATCTATAAGGCACCAAACTTGCTGCTTACCAGGTTCTAGCTAAATCTTTCCAAGTTCACAAACAACTCCACAGAATTAAAGAAATCCAAATCCCATCATACAATACTGTTCTTACAAAATGCTGCCAGTATATCTCTGTCTCTTATTCCTTTATAAGCTCAAACAAGGCGTGACAGAGCCCACTTCCCACTTTGACCCCAAAATTTTTCATTGAAAACAAAAGAATGTTAGACTTTTCAAAAATTATGTGATCATTAACTGAGAGCCAGAGTTCTCCAACATCCTCTGGCATTAAATCTTAGGTATTAGGGATTACTTTTGTACAGGTGTTGTAACATAGCAAAGGATGAGACCTTGTTACAACCACGGGAAGAGCTTAACTGTCAAGGGAAAAGTAGTTGGCAGTTGTCAATCTACATCATTTCCAATATCTAGTCAGACTAATAGAAAGAATGTAATGGCAGATCAGTTGTGCACAAGAAAAAGCACATTACACTCATCTATGGATAAATAGTAGGAGTGGTGGCATCCTCAAAGCCAGCTGATAAGTATCAGTTCTGTAGACTAAAGAGGCTGAACTGCAGTAAAGAGAGCTTCAAGTATTGTTTTGCCCTAATTTGCCCTATTAGATCCCTCATAGAAATTCTGATCTTTCAAGTACCTAACACTGAAAAGGGAGATCCTACAAAAAATCTTGTACGGAGCATCATTAGTTTAACTTTACATATGGAGAAAGTAAACTGGTGTGACCTGGCAAGGGTCACTGAGAAAGCAATATTGTATCAAAATCATGTGGGGTTTTTCTACTTTTTTTATGAGTTACTAGAGGTGTTTTGTGCATTAATGTGCTCATGAGTTCTGTTCAATAGACCAAGATCCAGAAGAATGGCTAGAAATTAGCATAAACCCACCACACACAAATACTTTTTCATTTGGCAGAAGAGAATCTGAGCTGAAAGATGGAATTCTGCATGTATGACAATATAATCCAGGCTGGTAAAGTGCTTGTGTTACTCTCAGATACCATCACCACAGTACAGAAAGTGTCATTTGAGAAAGTGCATGTCTTTGTGGAGAAAAAAAATGAAACTATTTTCTAGTACATTAAAATATGGTTCCTGGTCAGTGTAGAACTAAATAAAGGCATCAAAGTATTACCTACCCTGACTCTACTAGTCAATTCTATGTGTAACACCACTGTTAAAGGCCTGTTTGTTATAGTCTACTAAATCATTCCCTGAAAGAAGTATACTTTGGTCTTTATAATTTACTCCTCAGGTAAAATGTGACATGCAACACCTCAGAATGCCCTTCACTATTCTGTAAAATCATTTGTTTATGAAGGTATACAATTTTCACCTACAGCGCAATAAACTAGACAAAGTATTTTTCTAGAAGCTGCCATGGTGTCATGTTTTGTGAAAAGAACATCAAGCTTTCTGGAAGACAAAATATCATATTAATTTCAACAATGGAGATGAATGAACATTTTTTGTTTTAAATTGCCGAGCAATTTTGATATGTTTATTAAAAGAAGCATAAAACCTCAAAGCTGCATATGTTAATGTTAGCCCCTACACAAAGCTATTTCTATCAGGAACTAGTTTTGCTTGCCAGACTGTTTCCCCATTCCTATCCATCAGCTCTGTAATGATGATGGGATAAAATTACATGTTCTGTAGTCCAAATGTTTTCCCACAAGTCCTTGGCTAGCATCTACTGTTAAAAGACTCCTAGGGAGCCAACCTGCAGCTGAGAAACAAAGATCAAGTACATTTGGTCCAAAATGCCTGTAAGCCTTGAAGTGTAATTATATTAAAATACAGACAATTTCATTATATAATTTCAAACTTCTGAATGAATATGACCAAGTTGACACGAGGTCCTGTGCTGATGGGTTTAAATTCTTCTAACATATTAGCATTCTATAATTTGTAATATAGCCTTAAAATTATAATGAACCCTGCATCTAAGTTAGACATAAATGGAAGCAACAACATCACTACATAAAATATTATTGATCTGGGGTACTAAGATGTATGCTGTATGTGTAAGTGGTGTTTTGGAAGTATTTCAATATCAGCAATTTGAAAGGATTAGCAATATTCAACAAGTAGCCTTCTTAGAAGATAATGTAAAACAGACTGCCAATTCCTAATTACCACTGACACAGTATTTAAGTTACTGTGATTTTACACAAGGCAGATACTGAAATCAATATCATATAAAGCTGGATCCTGGCAAACAAAATAATATATCAAATTGCATTAGCAAAAATTCCACTTTAAACTGACATACGGATCTTGTTTTCACACGACTAAATGCAAAGGCTTAACACAGTTTTGAAACACTTCAGGATTATTTGATTATCTGACCTCAAGATTACATCTCAACAACACAGTCACTGTTTAAAAATGTTAAATAATATTAAAATATTTATTTCTAATCTAGCAATTGATAAATACAACAGAACCTTAGTGCAATCTCTAGTGGTTTTCTAGCCCTCCTCCTAAATCAACATCACCCCAGAGACCACTGGCACTGAAAATAAATTCAGCCTGCAGAAGAAATACAGATCATATAATAGAGATGCATATTGCAGATAAAGATTCTGAAGTGTAAATCAAAAGGAAGGTTTTGCTCACAGTATTTACTAGCCCAAAGTATATTTACTCAACTATTCAAGAAGGATAAAGACCATGGTGGTTACTCTGTTAAGATTCACGATAGGCAATGAGCTCAATAGCATCTCTTTGCACTCAAACGTGTATTGTGCAAAAAATAATTAATGCCCAAATATGTTTATATGTTTTATTCAAGGCGTAAGAGAATGAAATTAATTAAAATATTAAAATTTTCAAAAATATATAAATATTGCATGTTTTTTTAAAAAGTTAACAAGAAGGAGAAAATATGCACAACAAAGACTGATGTAATATATTCAGAACCCAAACAAACAAATCTAAATGCTGGCTAGCCTAAGGCATCTGGAATTCAGTTCCTTAAAAAATCACTTTCACAGTTCAAACCATAGCTGGCATCAAATTCTGAATATCTGACAAGGAAGAATATCTCTTACAGTGAACAGCTGCATGAACAGTCCTCCTTTTTCTCACAAAACAGAAGCTCAGTAGAATAGTTAGAATAAAATAAAACATGTTCCAAACAGGAATACTTTTAATTCACAGAGTAATTGTCTCTGTAACATGCTAATATTGAGGCAAGAAGGCAAGCTATATTTTAAAAAGATTATACTGTGTGCAATCTTTTTCAAGCAGTTAGATATATAGAAAAGCAGAAGGGCATGGAGTGACATGAAGCTAGGGTCAGTGAGAAACTTCTCCCAACGCAAAATGCGTTGTGTGGTTTTGATTTCCTCCTTCAGAGGTAACTGCCTGTTTTCTCAGACAGGATACTAGATAAGGTTATACTTATATAAATGAGGATGAAAAGAAAATTATATGACTTTGTTTAAAGCCAAAGGGTCACTATTTTGTTAATTTAATATTTAAAATAGTTTCTTTGTTCTTAAAAATTTTAAAACACTTTTTTAAAATTTTAGCATAAGGAACAAAATGAGAAGAGAGATATGGAGACTCATCGATATGAATCATGGATTCTCCCTACCTTCTAGGACCTCAGCTTAATCCACTAAAACTCTGGTTTTAACCATTAGTCTTTTTAATGAACAGCTCTCCCTATCATAGAATCAAGTCATACCAATTTGAGTAATTTCAGGGAATAATATAATTTCCACTGAATAGAAGATTGTGGTGTATGTCAAAAATTTATCAGAAAATTGATATGGCAATCAGGATTTATTTTCATGCTGGTCTTATTCCTATTAAAATTTATCATAATTTTGTGTATTTTTCATTCTATTGAGTCACTATTATTATGTGAAATAATATTCCCTTGCCTGTTTCCATACTAAACAGAGATTTTATTTTCTCTTTTAGAAGGCTCTTGTACTGTCCTGACTCAGAAGCACACAGACTCATGATAACAGAACTGCTACGGATCATATTTTTCTGTGCTGTGGATGGCACACCCTTGATACTCAAACATAACTCCAGTCCTTTTTCTGTGATTCATGCCAAAGCTCCCATTGAAGACAGCTTAGATCGTATTTGAACAAAGGGCAAAGGACTGATTACAATAAATCTGCCTCTCCTATCTTGCACTGCTCTTACACTGGTGTAGTTCAGCTGACATAAATGAAGCTACTCCTGATTCAGAGAGGTACAAGCACAGTTAAGCCTATTGGGAATAATTTGCATTACTATGGGGTTTCCAAAACAAATATACTTGGCTAAATTTCTTTCTTGCAAGAAAATTTTACTTCAGGAAAAATCAATGAGATTTTCAAAGATGAAAAACTGAAAAAAAGCCTATCAGATTTTCTCCTAAAACAAACTTAAGTTCTATGAAAACCTGCATCCTAAGGCTTGAAACTTTGACTCTAAATCCATTATTTGTAATCTCTCAAATGTGCAAGTCAAGATAGAAAATTTCAGAAAGGCTTTCTTTATTGTTGCTTCTGATTCCTAATGTCCTTGTTATATGGTGGGACTTTCTCTTAACAGACTGCAGACATGCAGAGGCACACTAAATCCAAGGGGGAAAAAAAAGTATTTAAAAAAATCAAGGAAAATAGAATTTAATTACCACCTTTCAGCTTTAAAGAAAAGTTATCAGCTGGGACATGTGGTTATAATGTCAGTTACAAAAGGAAAATTGGGGATTTTTTCCATCTAAACCATTTTTATCTAAAATGTAAAACAAGAGAAAGACTGAAAACTCAAAAGACCTCTCCAGATCATTGCAGTCTGAGATGATTCTCCATCCTTCAGCAGTGGCAACCTCTTACAAATGTTTGTAGGAAATTTACACATTCTGGGAAGAGGAGATCAAAAGTCAACAGCGTAATTTCTTTGTTAGCTCTAAACAACTAAATACAACAGTCAGAGTTTGTTTCTTGGACTACATTTACTTGTCTTTCTGTCCTTTATGTTTCTTAGGACATTAAATAATTTATAAAACAGTTTAATATTCTTTGGTGGCACACGTGAGCAGCTACTAATCCCTTTTTCAAAATCTGTATGGTGAGAATTTCAGTTACTATCTTTCCCTGATCAACAGATATATACTGTAGGACTTGTTCCATTTATATTGCTATCAGTGGTAATGTTGCCTCCTGTTTCAAATGAAATCTGAATATTTTATGATCCTTTGTTGAGAGAGTATGATAAAATTCTAAGTCTTGCTATTATTTTATAAGGCTTCTTAGTGGTCAAGGGACACAGGGGAATCTTGATCCCATTGACGTCAGTTGTAAAACCACAAGTATTTGAATGAAGCCAGCATTTTACCCTAAATTTGGGGGATTCTAAATAGTGCTTTGAGTGTCATCTACCTATAAGCTCAATAAAATTTTTAACTTATATAAACATATATACGTATCTTGATAACATTAAATTGAAACATAAAAAATGTTCCTTTAAAATAGCTGTTGAACTTATTATTACATAAAGATAAGATTTTCTCTAACTGATTTTACATGCAATTATAGGAAATTTTTCATATAAACACTACATGCTCAAAATAACTTAAAAAAAAATGTGTTTTCATGTAAGGGGTGTATAACTGTATAATAATATATAAATGACCACTGTTGCTTTAAACAAGCTGCAACACCTCATAATTTTCGTTATGGTTTATGATGGGGCCTAACTAAAGGATACTAAGACAACTTAATGTTCTACATACACCTATGTATTATGTAGTACCACATATAAAAAAATTACATTAAAATACTAAATCCATTGATATCATCTTACCCAACATAAATGTTATTTAATTTTATGGTTTCTGGGACTGTGTGCTACTGAAAGTGCAAATATCTTATTTTCTGAAACTATCACTTGCTCTTTATATATTATTTAAAAATGTTAATAGGGTTTGAATTTTTTTATGAATAGCAGATGAGAGATAAACAGTTGATAAAGTAAACAAGATGCAGAATGACTATAACATTTTGAGTATTGACACCAAGGACAGAAGGTGTTACATAATAAAGCACAGTCACAATGATGCTCTCTTTCTTATGAGTGAAATCCGATAGAAATGCTAAAGGCAAATTATTCAGCCATAAATGTCATGCAGCCACTCAGTGAAGATCTTTATTTGGCCTTGATAATATCTTATTTATATTTATCTTTTACATTTTAAACTTAGGCCTTTGCTCTGCAATTTTGACATGAAGATTATATTTTCCTTTGATACATCTGCTTTTTCTTCACTTGTATACCTTTACATCCTGTTACAGCTACACAACATATGTAGAGACTATGCTTAAGAAGCCGCAAGAAATGGTACATTTACTAGCAAAATTACAAAAAAAAAGAGTCCTACATGCATTTGCAAAGCAAATGTTCACACTCCTTCCATTCGCCAAAAACAATGGGCATTTAATATGAATCGTATTTTACCCAGTGATTTATTTGTAGATGGGATTCAGGAAACTCTTGTTTTTCCTAAGATCCCTCTTCCTTGGTAAAACTATTCTGTAATTTTGTGGGCTGGGAGTATGTATTTCCCCTTGTTCTTTTGCATTCTCCCTGTCTGACTGGCATGGTGAATTGCTAAATACATTGCAAAATGGTTTCATTCGCATTTGTGTAAAAACATAATCCTCTTTTTAATCCTCCTCCTCGGCAACAATTTAAGGAATTCACAAATAAATCACTGATTTTATTTCCACGACACAGCAGAAGTAAACATCAAAGTGGACTCTGGGTCTCCCTTACTCTACAAAAGTAAACCCAGGTCATCTTTGCACTTAATCCAGTAAAATTCTCCCCAGTGTCACTTCCTCTGCTCCCAAAACTAATTGCCATCACCCACTTGTGACAAGAGTGCCCATGCCCTCCACCAGCTCCAGCCGACCATGATGCCGGCCACCCCCTCCCAACCAGGTGACACCCAGTACCCAGGACACATCTTTCCTCCGCCCAGAATAACACCAAATCACACCCCACCTCTGGAAGACGCCCAAATAATGTCCTCCTCGTCTTTCTCCTCTAGCCCAGCCTTACAGAGAATAGAAGAGTGATGGCACCATGGTTTGCCACAGAAGACATGTGGAGGGCAGGGAGGAGAAGGTGGGGAAAAGGGGAGCCAGGGACGCGGCAGGGAAAGGGGGGAGGGAGGGAGAGAGATCCACTCATACAGATGAAACTCCATGCAAGCCTGGCCTCCTACCTGTCCCCTCCACAGAGCTACGGGGAGGGAGGCAGTGGGGCGACCTGAAATGGCACCTTACCTTCACTGCAGTCCTTCCCACGAAAGCCCGTTTGGGAGCAGTCACAGACGGCCTGGTCGTTGAGCACCGAGCAGACGCCCCCGTTGAGGCAGACATCCTCCCTGGCGCACAGGCGGCTCTGCTCGTCGTCCAGCCGCACCTCCTGGCTCTCCACCGGCGACGCCTGCGTGTAGTTGACCCGGACGTCCGTTATCCAGCCCTTGAACGGCTCCCGGTCCTTGACAGAGGAGAGCGTCAGCTTTAGCGTTGCCGACCGCAGCTCCGGCGGGAGCCCGCCTAAAAAAAGGCCACAGAGCCTACTGAGGACAGTCATGTCCCGCCGCTTGGACTTCACCTCCACCCACTTGGCCTCAGCCCGGTCGATGATCAGTGTCGTGTTCTTGAAGTGGCGGCGGATAACGACAGCGTGCCAGAGGTTGTCGTTGACTGCTGTGTCAGAGAGCAGAGTGGCGG
>NW_008622874.1:2165-5920 GCF_000691845.1 Merops nubicus | reverse complement strand
AGGCCACCGCCCTGTCCCCTCAGCCACGTCCTGCTCGGTGCCACCCGCGGGGACCAGCGCGGCCAGCGGTGGGTGACACGCGGCTCCGGACGGGGGCTGGGAAGGAAGAGCTGGAGCAGAACCACTGAATCCGTCACAGGTCCCCTCCCTGCAGCCATGCTGGTGACACCAGGGATCTGCTGCGGTGCCACAGGGTGCAGGGGCTGCTGGGATCACCCACGGCTGGGATAATCCGTGACTGGGATAACCCACTGTTGGGATAAGATAACCCATGCCTGGGATAACCCACTGCTGGGATAACCCATGCCTGGGATAACCCACTGCTGGGATAACCCATGCCTGGGATAACCCACTGCTGGGATAACCCATGCCTGGGATAACCCACTGCTGGGATAACCCATGCCTGGGATAACCCACTGCTGGGATAACCCATGCCTGGGATAACCCACTGCTGGGATAACCCATGCCTGGGATAACCCACTGCTGGGATAACCCATGCCTGGGATAACCCACTGCTGGGATAACCCATGCCTGGGATAACCCACTGCTGGGATAACCCATGCCTGGGATAACCCACTGCTGGGATAACCCATGCCTGGGATAACCCACTGCTGGGATAATCCGTGACTGGGATAACTCACTGCTGGGATGACCCACTATTGGATAACCAATAGGTAAAATAATCCACAGCTGGGATAACCCACTGCCAGGATAATCCATGGCTGGGATCACCCACTGCTGAGATAACCCACAGCTGGGATAACCCACGGCTGGGGTAACCCATTGCTGGGATGGGATAACCCATGGCTGGGGTAACCCACAGCTGATCTCCCTGGCAGAGCAAGAGGGGTTTGCTTTCTCTGCACGGGCTGACGTGTGGATTCGTCTCATTCAGGGTTTGTATGCACTTTGCTGTGTGTATATTGATGTCTTTAGATGTCAGTGTGGTGCCTTTCACTTCGCTTCCCGCTTAGCTGCACTTTAAAGGATCCTTTCAGGGGAAGAAACAAACAAAATTTGGCAGGGATGCACAGATCTGGTCGTGGGGGTGTTCTGATTTTCCAGAGAAGCTCTAGAGAGATCTGCCAACCTTGGAGCCATAAGCTCACAAAAATAATTTTTTTGTGTGTTATATGCTGGATAACTGGAAGATTTATTTAAATAATCTTTATGGCCAGTACTTGAGGTGGCATGATGGTCTATGCCCTTCTTCAGAGAAGATTTTGGGTTGTTCTTTCCCCTTACATTTTGGGTTGTTTTTATTTAATGTGTTTTTTTTTTACTGGCACAGAGGCAACTGAGCTGCATGGAAGGTGTCTACTGGATCTGAGACCTCTGTTTGGGAATATCTGAGCAGCTGGCGGGGCCTTGCTCCCGGGGAGCCGGGTACCCATGGATGTGCTTTGTAGGGTTTGCCCCAGCCCGCCCCAGCGCTGGTCCCACGCCCGTGTTCTGCTGCCTTCAAGCCACACAGCCCAGGGAATCTGTCCTGCACCCCACAGCCAGGGTGCTCCCCCTCAGTTTCACATCTGGCTGATGTCAGGCTAATCAGAAGGACATAGGCCTGTCAGAGCAGGTCCAGAGGAGGCCATGAAGATGGTCAATGGTCTGGAACCCCTCTGCTACATGGACAGGCTGAGAGCTGGGGTTGTTCAGCCTGGAGAAGAGAAGGCTCTGGGGAGACCTTGCTTCAGCCTTCCATGAAGGGGGCCCACATGAAAGCTGGGGAGGGGCCTTTTACAAGAGTTTGTAGTGATAGGACAAGGGGTGATGGCTTCACACTGGAAGAGGGGAGATTTAGCTTAGAAGTTAGGAAGAAGTTCTTCAGTGTGAGGGTGGTGAGACCCTGGCCCAGGCTGCCCAGGGAAGCTGTGGATGCTCCATCCCTGGAGGTGTTCAAGACCAGGTTGGATGGGGCCTTGATCAACCTAGTCTCATGGGAGGTGTCCCTGCCCATGGCAGGGGGGATGGAACTGGATGACCTTTAAGGTGCCTTCCAACCCAGCCCATTCTGGGATGTGATGATTGCCACCATAGTGGGACTAGGCAGGTATTTGGTGAAGTGGTGAAGCCTTGCACTGCGACCCTCTGCAAGTCCAAATGATTTTAGACAACTTGAGCAAAATTCTAATCTTGGCTCCACTCACAGAACCTGTTGCACTGCTAATTGTTCTTATTTTCAATTTCTGCTGCTGTTAATTAAAAGGCCCCAAGCGGAAATTGGTCTCTGTTGTATCAGCTGCTGTATGACTTAATCCTTTCTGTAGGGAATTTACAGGCTAAATCTATACTTTGTGTCTTGATTTATTTATTTTTTTTTAAATACAGGTATGTCAGCCTCATTTATAAAATTGTCCTTTTTATGGTGTGCTGCCCTGCCCAGGCTCCACGGCCCCACTGCTGTCAGTGGACTTTGCTACCACAGCAATTTGATTATTTATTCAAGTAACAGGTGATAAAATAAACCAGACATCTGCTGTGAGCACAGTGTGGCTAACACTCCAGAAGGCTCCAGCCTTCATTTTTTTTCCACTCATCATGCATAAATTGGAGAATGAAAGGCATCCAGATTTTATTTTCCTCTTTCCACATTCTGAAGAAAGGAAAGCTGATGGTTGTGTTTTCTGTGGTGGCACCAAGACGTGGGTTCCACCCCAGAAATCAGCTTTGCTGCCACAGTGATGCTCAGCACTGGGGCTGCCCTTGCACGCTCTGTGTGATGATCTTCAGACCCTCTGCATGCAAGAGCAGTCCCAGTGCTGAGCATCACCCTGGCAGCATTCTGCATCCAGCTCCACCGCGTGCTGGCGTTGTGGCTGTGGACTCCCCCGGTGTTCGGGAGGAGCAGCCAGGGTATAGATGCCTCCTAGTTAAGACTGCATAAGAAAGTTTGTCTCGGATTTGATATCAAACATAATTTTGCTTTCCCTGCAGTTGGTACCTTGAGACAGATGCTGTTTGGGTTAAGAGCTTTGAACTGGGAAACTTCAGGACCTGGAAGATGCTTCCAACATGTATTCATCTCCTTCGCACAAAGATGCAACCAATAATAGTTTTGTTCTGCTAAAACTTTCAAGGACTTTGTTGTAATTTCACCATGGAATGAAAACTGAATAAAATATATGAACTGTGTTGTGTCCTGCACCTCACAGGCTCTGAAATTCCCTTTGAAGGAGCCTTTTCCAGCTCCAAACCAACAACCCAGCAGCACAGTGAGGCTGTGGTGTCATGGCTGCTGGCTGAGGTTTCTAAACCTAGGTGGCATGAATATTCCAGTAGTGGTTTTAATGCTTCTATACACATACTTTTCTGCTTGAGATTGCTCACATTTCTCAGTTACCTTTCTCTGAGACGAGTGGAGGCACGTGCTGCTTGCTCACAAGTTATGCTAGCTGAGCTCTTTATCAGTGAAACTCGTTGGCTTTGATAAAGCAGCGTGTCTAATGGAAACTGTTCCCTTACAGGTGTTCTGAGTGGTTCTGTAGAAGGGACTCAGCTGCTTTGTGCTTTTTTCTTTCGTTTGTTTGTTGGTTGGTCTTTTTTTTCAATTTTTTGTTACTATTTCTGCATTTCATATTTGCTTTAGGTAAGCAAATACATGAGGCGTTGAAGTGCTGGGGCTGAACCCCCAGCCCTGAGTGAGAGTTGGCATGTGGGTGATGCACACAGCCAGGCAAGAAAGCCCCTCCTGACTGGTTTTCACCCAGGGTCTGGCCAGCCTTGGGTGGGAGCTGATGAGGAGATCCCCACCAGGT
>NW_008622874.1:0-2063 GCF_000691845.1 Merops nubicus | reverse complement strand
CCCCCACCTTCCACAGTAACTTTAAGGTGGGGCAAGAAGCTCTGTAAGAGCTGACCCTGCTTGCAGGGGGGTTTGCTTGCATAGTGCATGTGCTGTGTGGGGGTCTGGCTATTGTAAAGGGATCCCTGACTCTTGACAGCAAGTGGAGCTACCAGGACAGGGGGGCAAGATGATTGGTCTCATCGCCGAGTCCTTCCATCTCCCATGGCATGGTTCTGGAGTCAGCTTGCTGCCTTCTGCACACCCTGTGCTGTGAGTGAATGCATTGACTTACTCTTCCCTCCAGTGGTCTGGCATGTTGGGTTGTTGCTGTATGATTTAAGAGTGGGGGGAGGAATTTCACTGCTTGTTTGCCTGTTGATAATAATGTCTTTCTTAGTTGGGAATGTGGTCAGCAGAAGAAGGGTCTAGAGCCTAAGTCATGTGATGGGTGGCTGAGGGAGCTGGGGGTGCTGAGCCTGGAGCAAAGGAGGCTCAGGGGAGACCTTCTGGCTCTGCACAGCTCCTGACAGGAGCCTGGAGCCAGGGGGGGGTCGGGCTCTGCTCCCAAGGGACAAGGGACAGCACAAGAGGAAATGGCCTCAAGTTGCCCCAGGGGAGGTTGAGGTTGGCCCTGAGGAACAATTTCTTGCCCTGGAGGGTTGCCCAGGGCTGTGCCAGGCTGCCCAGGGCAGGGGTGGAGTCCCCACCCCTGGAGGGGTTTCCAAGCCGTGGAGATGTGGGGTGAGGGACACGGGGCAGTGGGGACCTGGGGACCTGGCAGTGCTGGGGGATGGTTGGAGTTGATGAACTTAAAGGGCTCTTCCAACCAAATGATCCTGTGATTCTATATCACCAGTGGCATTTAGGAGCCTACAGCAGATACATCCCCTCCCAGAGGCTTGGTACCCCTGGCAGAAGCAGAGGACTGGGATGTTGGGAAGCCCAAGGCTGGATCCTCTTTGGAGAGTGGTGCATGATAAGTGCTGGCAGGCAGAGGGGAACCAGCCCATGCTGGGCAGAGCAGAGGCACATGCCCACGCACAGGGGGGCAGCTGGGCCTGCTCAGCACCCCCTCCTTGAGACACTCCCCACCACGGCAGAGCTGAGGAGCTGTCACAGCACCAGGTTAGCAGAGGTGCTCCTGTAACGAATGAAGTGGGAAACTGCACCACAGTGCTGGGTGCTCCTCAGCTTCCACTTCCATCTGTGCCCCAGGCTGGTGCCAACGTGCTCTGAGCAATGACAGCAAACGGGTAAGGTAGGAGCTGGGCACCCCCACCTGCCCCTGCCAGCCCCTGCCCTGGCCCCAGCCAGTCCATCCATCCCCTCCGGGTCAGCTCCTCTGTCCAGGGGCTCCTCCCATCCATGGGCAGAGCTCCTCTGCTTCTGCCCTTCCCTCCTGCCCAATGGAGCAATAGGGAGAGTCCCCTGAGAGGTGTTTTGAGTGTGAGCCCTGCAGAGCCACCAGCCTGAGCCCGATCTGTCTTGAGATAATTCTGATACCTCCGGGTGGAAACTTTGGAAGTTCATCTTCCTGGGGGAAGATCTTTGACATGGGTGGAGAGGAGGCAGGTGGAAATCAGCAGTTGTCTGTACCAGAACACAGCACTGGGATTCCTCAGACTGGGACATGTTTCTTTGTTCCTCCCGTGAAAAAAGTGCAGAGAAGAAAAGGTGTAACCAGGTTACACAAGAGGAATGTTCTCAGTGAGGGAATGAAAAAGTTTCCAATAGGCGTGGGGAAAATCCTCCTGTCAATATTGTGGTTTCATCATAATTTCAGCATGGTGAGGAAACTATAGGCATGGAGGCTGTGGAAAAAAACTGAGTCAAGGATGACTTCTATCTGAAAATATCTGTGCGGGTGAAGAAAAGAAAGACAGCATAACACAGGAAAGAGAGAATGTGAGACACAAATTGAAACAGAAAGATAATTAGAATGATAAAGTAATTTCAGTAATGGCTTGAAGTGGTTTCAGATCATCCTGCAGCCCCCTGCAGGGGAACTGCTGCTGGGTCTGCAGGTGAGTTGTGCCAAAGGAGTCATTTCCCTGTGGCTGGAAGCCCTTCCCACTGAGCTA
>NW_008622873.1:650-950 GCF_000691845.1 Merops nubicus | reverse complement strand
AGGGCACCGCTGCCCATCCCGGCCAGCACAGGGACAAGCTGAGACTTTGTCCAACGAGCCTGAACGATTCAAAAGCTTCAGTGAAGAGAACGAGGGGAGAGGCGAGGCTGAAGTCCCCTGGAGCATCCCTCACGGGGAGAGCAGCCTCCTCCCTCCCCCCCAAACTCCCGTGGTCCCCAAGAGCATCCCAGCATCCCATCACCTATCCCAGCACCTCCTAAGCCCATGACCTTTCCTGCCTAATTCTCCTCAGCAAACACCAGCACCCATCAGCGTGGCTGCCCCATGAACCGCAACGAA
>NW_008622873.1:0-217 GCF_000691845.1 Merops nubicus | reverse complement strand
AAAGCAGCTCCCCAAGAGGAGGAGGGGGACAGCTCTGGGGGGTTTCCACAACAGGTCGCACCCTGGGGAGCAGGCAGGGCCCGGGACTTCTTCCCCTCTCAAGGAGAGGAGGAGGAGGAGGCAGCCTTCCTCCCCTCCACGCTCTCCCATTCCATTCCAGCTGCGCTGGAAAAGCATCTTCTGGCTGCTGGAGGATCCCTCCCAGAGAGCATCACCC
>NW_008622872.1:0-7336 GCF_000691845.1 Merops nubicus | reverse complement strand
GAGCACACCCCCCTGCAGCCGCCCCATGGGTCACTGCTGAGCACTACTAGCACCCGTGCACTGTCCTGTGCCGACACTCCCCTTGTCCCCAAGCCGTTAGCATGGGCAGGGCTGGCACTGCCCAGGGGTGGCCATGATGTGACAGTTTCCTGCTCTCCACCCACCACCAGCTCCTCCATTTGCTCCTGCCCAGGCTCCAGCTCGATACCACAGCCCGTGCCCGCTCCGTCCCTTCAGAGCTCGGGTGGAGAGTCCCCTCCATCCTCCACAGCCAAACCCCGAACCCCACGCTCTGGCAGCACCCACAGTCCCCACAGCACGAGGCCTCACTGCCCACCCGGCACAGCGAGCTGCCAGGGAGGTGACAACAACTTGGGTGAGCACAGCAACCCTGGCCACGGCCACAGCAGGAAGCCCCACACCGCTCACACCTCGGGAAGCCTCACACCAGCACCAGCTCCAGTGCGGCGGCTGCAGAGCCAGGGGTTGGGCAGCTTTCCATGCGTGGGTCTCTGCACCCACACAGGGTCTTTTCCACCTCCTTCCCCCTACCAGACACGCTTCCTGGCCGCTCCTGCCCGTGGTACCAGCCTCTCCATGCCACCCTTCTGCTCATCTTCTTTGCCCAATGCAGAGTGTGAGCTGAGCGCTTGGATGAGATGCCCACAGGCCACCAGGACCCTCCACCAGCTGGCCACCACGCAGCAGGCACTGGCAGTGCCATGGACAGGAGGACCAGGCAGGCACCCGTCCCAGAAAGCCTCTCCATGCCCGATGAGCTTTATCTGGCTGCACACACCAGCCCAGGCAGGTGCCCTGCACAGCCCGGACAGAGCAGCCCCCCAAAACCACAGGGCTTTATTTTTACTTTGGTTTTCTTGCTCTTTCCACCTTTGCAAAAACAGTAACAGCAGCAAAAACCACAAATCCACTGAACCTCTTCCTCCCCCTGCGGCCAAGGAGAGTGCACCCACCCACACCAAGGCACCCAGCACCCTGTGGTGGCACAGACCAGCCCTGGGCGAGGAGATGCTGCCAACCATGTGCTCAGTCCACCCCCCAGCTGCCCTTAGCTCTGACCACGGCACAGCAAGAGCATCCTTGCAGCGAGAGCCAAAATCCAAGTCCTGCAGTTCCTCCCTGCCACTGGCCGGCCCCATGCAGCCTGCCTGGTGTCTGGCTGTCTGCCTGGAATCTGCCCAGCCCCTGCCACCAACCCACGCATCGCTATTTCTGGACTCTTGTGCAAGAGGATCCTCCAGCCACAGCCACATCAGCCTCAGCACTTGTCCAGGGGCAGGCTGGGGCTGGTGGTGGGCACCCTGGGCTGGGGCAGGTGGTGGGCACCCTGGGCTGGGGCTGGCAGCAATCAGAGAGCAGCTTTGGAGCTGCCTGCACCTCCAACACTGGTGTGGGGCAAAGGGGGTGTTTTCTTGGGGAAGGAGCAGAGGGGGAGCGTGGTTGGAGAGCACCACGTAAGTGGCAGTGTTAGACAAGGACTAAGAGAGCAGCCTGAGTGCTTTGGTGGGGAGAGGTGAAGCCTGTGTGTCTTGGAGCCACAGCAGGGACATGGCCAGGGCTGCAGAGCCCAGGGCTGCAGAGCAAGAGGCCAGGTGAGAGCCCAGCTTCCCCAGCTCCTCCAGTACCTGCTCTGCTGGGCTCTGGGGGAGGTCTGAGCTGTCCCTCTCTGGTGCAGAGTGGCAGCTACCCCTTTGCCAGAGGCTGGAGAGGGTAAAGAGGAATAAATAAAAAAGTTTCCACCCTCTTCACCAAGGAGCACAGCAGATCCTTCCTGAACACGCTGCTCCTGAGTCCAATTCAGCATTAAAGTTCTCTTCCAGCATCACACCCCAGCAGGATGGAAACCCTGAGGTCTGCGCTGCACCAGCCCCAAGCTCCACTCACAGCCCCAGGGCACAGCTGAGAGGTGCCTGGAGCCCTCTGGGGAGTCAAGCTGGGTGCCAGAGCCAGGCAGGTCCCCCCAGCAAGCATGAGGAGGAGGATGGAGACCCAGCCACAGCAGCAGTGCCCTCGGCCGCTCAAAATACCACACAGAGAGGGGGAAAAAAGGTGGTGGCTGCTCTCAGGAAGAAGTCTCTAATATCAGGTGACAGCCTGGGCCACCTATCGCATCCTCTCCCTTCTGTGAGGGATGTGATTGTGGCCACCTCTGCCAGTGCCACAGCTGTGGGCTGCTCCTCTCCCACCCAGCCCCAGTGCCAGCGTGGTGGATGGCTCGGCCAGGTCTGCCTCCACCACTGGACCTGCAAAGAAGGGAGAGGTGTTGGTTCACAGCATCAGAACAAAACCTGCCCGTGGCAGAAAGGTCTGAGCACAAAGGTCTCCCTGTCTGCCAGGCCTTCAAACAATCCCTGAACTTTACAGCTGGGACTTATCTTGGGGCAGATCTGCAGGACATCCTCCACAATTCTGCTTAGGCTGGCCAGGCTCCACCAAGAACTACAGCCAAGAAGTGTTGCTGCTACTGATCTACATATGCAAATTATCCTGTTTAGCAAACACTGATAAAATCACCCGGGGTGGGAAAGCCAAGTCTATCTGAAGCTGTCTTGTGGGGATGCAGTGAGGTCAGTGCTCGGGCTGACCTCAGGGGGAGGACAAACCCAGCAGTGCCATGAACTGGGGCACTGGTGCCATATTCCTGGGATGGATGGACACTTCAGGGAGCTGCCTTGGCTAAACCAGGCTCCTCTCTCCAACCCAAGGGAATATTGATCCCTCCCAGCACAGGGGAAAGCATCTCCCTCCACCACAGACGGCACCCAGCAGAAGACAGAGCAGAGCCATCCACTGGGATCCCAACTGGAGGCATCACTGGCCACACTGGGCAGGAGGAGCAGGCTGAACAAAGAGCCCGGCTGCACAGAACTGCCTGGACAGGGAAGAACAAAACAAGACAAAACACATTTCAACACTTACAATGCAAATATATTCAGGCCCCGCAGGGCACTTCTGGCTGTAGCCAGCCACCTAATGAGGGCTTCCTGAATGCCCTGCTGCTGTCACTGCTCCTACCTGGGGACCATCGATCGCCCCACAACTGGGGGGCCAGGGGGCCACCTCCGAGCTGGAGCTCTTGCCCCTGAAAGTGGAACCACAGCCCCTCCTTCCCTTCTGCAGGGTGCCTGGGCAGAGCCCACTGCCCAGATGCTGCTGGGCTGGGCAGGCTCAGTATCATCTCTGCCCCACATCTGGGCACGTATCCGGGCAGTGGGACCACAGGGTCTGACCCACCTCCTGCAGGCTCTGCCCAGGAGGAGAGGCAGGCTCCTGTGCAGGCAGCAGCCAGGCTCCCACTGCCTTCACACTCTGGCAGAGGGGAGCAGGACAGGGAAAGCCAGACCCAGGCATGGCAGACGTGCCCAGTTCACCCACCGTGCCCCCCTGGTGAGCGGGATGGGGACCCCCACCTCTCTGCACACCCATCCTGCTGGGGGCACTGGCGCCTGGCAGGGCTGGTTCTGTGCCCAGCAGATGCTGCAGCCTCTGCCAGCTCTGCCCCGAGCAGACCCCCCAGTGCTGCCCACGGGCAGAGCTGCTCACAGGTCTCCCCTTTGCTCCTCCAGCTCCTGCACGAGCCCTCCACTATTTGCTCATCCCAGGGAAGTTCCTCCAACAACCAGCTCTTGCTGCTCTCATTTAAAAGCCAAGCTTGTAAACAGCAACTGTTCTGCTCAGAGGCTTTTTAACCTCGTGAACCTTTGCATTTATTTATGATTTTCTTCAAGGGTCTCAACCTGCCCCAGGTTAACCCTGCAGACCCCATCTCAGGCAGCACCAGCAACCCCATGTCATGTGAGGACTGTTATGCTGCCGTTGTGGGGGGTGTGGAGAAAAGCCACCTCCCAAAACGCCGCCGGGCCCCAGAGCAGATGGAGAGGGTTCAAAGGTCCCCAGCAGGCACATACACACACGCTCACTGTGGTTTTGTCCTTGCCTAAGCAGTCAAAATGAAACACTGAGACTCTGCCTGGCCTTCCCCAGTCAGAAGAGGAACTTTCAGCATCTCCAGAGACAAACAAGCGCTTTCCAATAGTGGGGAAGTACAATGAAGCAAAAATTAAAACAATAAACATGAGGATACAGAGGTGGTAGATGGGCTCTCAGGGAGGGCCAGCTCCCACCCATGCACTTCAGCTCAATTCCCAGACCTCCTTCTAGTGCTAACGGAGGGGAGATGGAGCCACAGACAATGCAACACTTGCCCCTCCTGGGCGCTGTGGGATCACCACTCCTTCGCCTCTTGTCCCCAGACAGATGCACCAGGATAAACCCTGGACTTCATTCACTATTTTCCATTCTCCTTTTGCTGGGTTTTTAGGGGAGCTTCCAAGAAAGACCCAAGGAACCGGCCGGGTCCAAGGGTGGCTCAGCACAGCAGGCCAGAGCCCTGCCCACAGCCCTGCCCCATCACCTCCCCAGCTGCAGCTGCTTCTCCAGCACAGTGAGAGATGCTGCTTTTGCAGTATCATGTATTTGCCAGCAGCAGCATGAGCTTAAAGCAGGGACTGAGCAGCAAGAACAAGCCCTGCCCCTCCCTAGTCCACACCAGGAGCTCCCAGCATGACATCCATGGCAATCCAGCCTCGAAGCTGGGCACACAGGGATGAGGTAGCCGATGCTCCAAGGACTCCAAGTGCCCCAGGGCCTCTTCCCCACCTTTGATGCACACCCCGACACCGCCACCTCTCTGTGCTCAGCACCCTTCAAGGCAGGGACCTTGCTGCTGCTGGCAGCCTCCCTTCCCATTTCCCAAGGTACTAGTGAAGGCGGCGTGGTGGGTGAGCTGAAAAGCCCACGTGACTCCAGGATCTTTCCACGACAGAAACTGTAATTCCAGCTAAACAGAGAGCTGGGGATTTCATTTATGGCACCGCTCGCAGCCGCAGCATCCTGCTGTAACCAGATCCACCAGCCAACCCTACTGTGCACTATTCCAGCTCTGCCAGAGCTCACATTTCTGGGGTGCAGCACAGGACAGATCAGGGGCTCCCAAACCCAGCAGCCTTCCAGAGGAGCCTCAGGAGCTCCTGCAGCATCCTAGCTGTGCCGCAAAGCTGGCCTCTTTCTCCACCTCCCAAGGGCAAAGCAGGGAAACCCAGCGCCGAGTTTGTGCCACCCGGCTGCCAGGCACAGAGCATCTCCCAACGGGCATCACCACATCCCTCCCCTCACACACACCTCCACGGTCACCCCCACCTGCTTGGCTCACCCTCTGCTTGTGGGTACCGACCCCCAGCACCGGGCCCTTCACCCCAGCCTCGTGCCATGGCAGAAGGCAGCACCCAGGCAGAGCAGCGGGCATCCCGGCACACCCCAACCCCGCGCATACTCAGCTGTGAGGCCAGCTGCGTGTTGGGCCACGGGGACAGGTGACGGCTGAGATGAAGGGAATTTTAGCCCTTTCCACGCTTCGTTTTTAGCCATCTGCTCGCTGAGGCTCAGATGGTGTTGGTCCTGGGTGAGCTGGCACGGGCGTTATCTCAGATGCCAGGACCGCTATCTGGCTGTCACACGCGCTGCGCTCACCCAACAGCCACAAACGGGCACCTCGCCGATTGCCTCGCTTTAAATCAGAGCAATCACGAGCTACTTAAAGGAAACCACCGTCTTTCCCTGGTAATTCCCAGAAAGACAATAGTCAACACTCATTCACACGCTGCCCAGAAAGCAGTGCCCTGGGTTATGCTGAAACAGCCAGGGTTCAGCCACAGCCACAGCATCGTTATGCTCCAAAATTCACATTAAAACACCAAAGGATACAGGCAGAGCAGCACGGACTGAGTTACACACCACCTGCACTGCTGGCAGGAGAAGCAAACAGCACCGTGATCAGGAATTTTAAATTACATCTGAAAAATAAAGAGAAGCGAGAAGGAAACAATGGGAGCACCAAGTTAACCAACTGTCCAGAGAAAGGGGGATCCAGGCAACAACCGCACAGCTTTTACTGTACGTCCAAATTCTGCTTTTAAATGTCATGCAGGTGCCCTTAGAACACAGAGCAAAGAAAAGTGGATGCCTGGGAAAGGCCATGCCATGGGACAAGGAGCCGGGCACTCAGCAGAGGTGATGCTGTCTCCTCAGATGAGTCCAGGAGCTGGGGACCATGGTGGAGACCCGTTCGGAGGAGGAGGCAGCAGCGGTCACATTTAACCACATCAGAGACAACTTTGGATTTCAAGGTCATGCCCCAAAGCTCACTCACCCCAATCTGCTGCAAAAGTCTCCATCCAGCCACCTCAGAGGGCAGCGTGGGGTTGGAGGACCCCTTTGAGTTGGAAAGCCAGGACCATCAGGGGCTTACACTGTGCTCCAGGGAAGCCCTTCAACAACACCCCCCAGCCTGAGAGCAGCCCTGCAGAGTCCTGGGTGTGCAGAAACATGCAGGAGTAACAGCCAGATATAAATGAAATGCAGGATCCCAGTGTAAGCCAGAAGGATTCACACTAGGTTGCTCTGATGCACTCAAGTCCCCTCAGTCACTGAGCAGCTCCCCAAGAGCCACAACCAGTGCCTGTTGATGGGGAGCTGGAGAAGGGCTTGGGGTGGCCCTTTGAAGGCGACAACTCAAATGTCCTCACTGGAGGGCTGGGAGCAGATTCCCATGGCCAGTCCCCACCGATCAGGGAGAGGCACAAACACACAAGAGAGTGAGCCTGGCACAGTGCAGAGACAACACGGAGAGCAGACACATACTTTGGATGTTTCACCTCCAGACAGCTCGGGAAGGTGAAACGGAAACTGAGCTGTTCTCCAGCCCTGCAGACTAATGCAATAAATATAAATTACACTAAATATTAAGCACAGTCTGACATCAGAGTGCTCGCTACCCAGGCAATCTTAAACCAGCACGACACAGCATCGAGGAAAAACCACCACCCCAAGTGAAAACAAATTAACTCAAGTCAGCTGCAGAATTAGCGACATAAAAAGTGCCATTCCCAGGCTGTCAGGACTGTGTTCGAACCGGGATTAAAGCTGATGCAATAACAACTTCCAGGCTGCTAGAAGTAGGACAGCGTGACGGGTGACAGCGCTCCCGGGCGGTGCCTCAGTGCCACAGACCAGCCAGTCACTCGCAAAAGCGTCCTCAATCCGCCCAGCGAAACGCCCCGGGACACCTCACCACCCTGGCACGCTTCTGCTTTCCTAGCGCCCGGACTTCCCCGTGGGGACACACAGGGTGCCACCCGAGCAGAGGTGTCCCGTGAGCCAGGTCACACCTGGAGGAAGTGACTCTTCCGCAGCGACCCAGCCCCGAGGCGGCTCCTTGGCCAGCGGCACTGCACCAAGGGCCAGCGGCAGGGGCCGG